>NC_060157.1:23277056-23330975 GCF_021292245.1 Micropterus dolomieu | reverse complement strand
GTGTTTGTGTGTGTGTGTGTGTAGCTGCAGAGAGAGGGAGAGAAAAAGAGAGAGAGAGATTGAGTGAATCAATATGTGTGTGATAGAAACGCTCTATCACACAAAGTCGCTCCACGTCTGAAAGACATGCCAAATTAATATTTTTCCTATTATGATTATTTTTTACTTTTGTATGTCTTTTTCTACATTCTCTGTATTCACTCATTTATGTTATGCAGTCATTCTTTATGTATGTGATTTGAAAACATATTTTTAAAATGTCATGCCAATAAAGCTTCACTGAATTGTATAAGAGAGGGAGAGTTAATCGACATTTTTACAACATTAGCAATATTGGCAAGTGTGTATGAAATGATTTGGTCTCAGGTGGGCAGTTCCAGAGGTGCCTGCTCTGTTATACACACACACACACACACACACACACACACACACACACACACACACACACAGTCAGTCTTAGGCAGGTCATTACCTCTGACATAATCAAAGCAATCTGGTAAAGGACCAAATCCAGCTCTAGCACTGTTCCTAAACAGGGAAAGAACAGGAAGTGAACCAAAAGTGTGTGTGACGGTAAACAACCAGTGGTATATGAGTTATTGACCTGACTTCCAGCAACACTGAGTTAACATTTGGCATGTAATTGTCTGGTGTATGGTTTCCTTCCACCTTTAAATAACCAGGTGTTCGTCCTTCTGTCATTTGTTTATTCCACTCTGGGTTAAAACAAGAACCTCTTTGTCTATCTCTCCATCAGTTTCCAATACCTAAAGGATGACTCTTTCAGCAACACCACAAAATAACATGTGTTCTCCTCTGCATTGCAACAAACATCCGCTTAAGGCTCAGATAATGTGACTGTTTTGTTGAAAAGGATCTTGCTAATGTCAGGAAATTACAGGCCCAAACATAATCAGCTGCGGTTCCTGATGATAGGCTGTGTCCTGAATACCATGACGACAAAGCAACAGCAAGTGGATCGTTTGCATGGAAGACACAAGTGCAAATGAGCTGATGCCAGTGGTGAATCATCACTATATAAACACTGTAAAAATTATCTAGGTGGTTCAACTTAAAAACTTAAGTTCAATTGCTGCCTTAAAAATGTGAGTAAATTCAACTTTAAGAAAAGCTTTGTTTCAACTCATGATGTTACGTTATACAATTTGTTTAATTAATGATAATTTATTGTTTCAACTTAAAACTGTGAGTTAAATCAACTATCTATATTACATTGTCCATTCAAGGAAACTTGCTTTCACTTGTCTAACAAACATACAATTCTACACCCTTTCAACTCACATTTTTAAGTTCAGATAACTCAACTTAAAGATTGCCTTTGTTTCAACTCATAAATTTAAGTTCATAAAGTGGATATAACTACAGTGTTCTAGTTGTCCCAATGTTATTTAAATGAACAAGTGTGAGTTATTCTATCTTAACACTACTTTCCATTTCAAGTTAAGGGATTTAAATTCCAAATTAGTTTCAGTGTACATCTATAGGGCCTTGAATACAGACCACAACAACAGCACCACTGTGCTATTATCTTCAATGACTTGTGACGGGGAAGGGTAGCTTGCTGGTGCGCCTGTGCACGTCACAGTCAAAGTTCAAAATAGCAGCAGATGTCACCTCCTTTCTGAAAGGGCCTTAAGGCCGTTGCCTGGAACCCTTTCCACCGGTGGCATTAGTCTTGTTTACCACAGAAGTGTCTATATGTTGGTTGGAATTTGAATATATGACTTATCTGCAGTGTATAATTAGCAGGGGTGAGCAAGAACACCAAATCTTCTGTATCTGTGCTCAGAATGGGTGGGGCTTAATCTATAAGTGGGTGGTATTAACTGTAAGTTATTTAAGCCTGAAATTTCTATCAGAACTTGCTATATTTATTAGAAAACCATTTACAGAACAGCCTCAGAATTGAGCTTCAGAGAATAGTAATTTATTTTTTTATATTCATATATTTATAGTTTATAACAAAACAGATATTGACACATTTTACTCTGATGATACTCATAAAAAGTATCTGTACCGGATACTCGTTTCAACCGAGTACTTGCTAAACCCTAATAATTAAATGATTATGTAATCCTCGTACTCTCGCCTTTTTTTCAACTGATAACTTACGTAAGTTTAATCAACACGACAAAAGTGTCAAATAGTCAACACAATGAATTAATGCAAGTTTAACTTTCTAAAACTCATACAGTTGAGTTCAAAATCCAAAACTTGTCAGAGCTATTTGAGTTAAAAAGAAGTAGTAAGTTGACATAACTAAATGGGTGTATGATTTTTTTAAGTGAATGAATGGTCAAGGTCAGGCACACAGATGGAGGGTTTGGGTACTAACAACAAAGTATCAACCTCCAAACCTTAATTTTGTCCTCTACTGTATGGTGCCTGGCCAGGGAGGATGTCGCTGTTGATGGATGAAGTATGAATGGATGAAGATGTCAGCACAGAGCCTACGCATACCCCCCTCTGATGACGTATTTTTCGTCACGCGGACCCTAGCAGACGCGGAAAGTATACACTGTAAAAATACCTGTGAAAACCACTGTAATTTATTTTTTATTTATTTTATTTATTTATTTATTACAGGGACAGTGCATATTCATAAACATTTCTGTCAATATGCCAGAATTAGCCTAAAGGCTATTTTTCATCTGCAGTCCCTAGACAGATGGTAAGAGTCACCCTAAAAAAGATTACATAGTACATAGCACTAAAAAATTAAGATACATTTACTAAAATATCTATTATATTAGAATATACAATCTAAACACATAAAAACAACAATCGGACAAACATCACGTAAAAACATGACACACACATAAGGAAAAAAAAGTCAACAGTGTGCGTCAGGAGCATGTGTAGCAATAGGTTAATGTTGACAGCTCTGATGATCAATAAGCCATTTCCTTAACTGAATCTTAAATTAACTATACGTGTTTATATTTCTGATAGTTATGGGGGTGAGGTTCCACTCAGCAGCAGCTAGAACAGAAAAAGCAGTATGACCAAATACACTTTTCCTAAAGGGAATGATACAATCTCCCCTAGCTGCACCTCTGGTCCTGCAGGAATCAGCTGTTCGGGTATTGACAAACTATTTACTGTGATTTGTTTTTCAGAGAAATCTGAAGGAAGAGGTAGAGGACACCAGAGAGGGGAAGGAGGAAGATAAGGAGGAGGAGGAGGAAGAGCAGTATGGAGAGGAGGAAGAGGTGAAGGAAGAGGAACAGTAGGAGATGGAGGAGGAGATGGGATAGGAGATGGAGTAGGAGAAAGGTGGAGGAGGAGGTGGAGAAGAAGGTGGAGGAGGTAGAGGGAAGAGGAGTAGGGAGAGGAGGAGGAGGTGAACAAGAAATTCTGGCCTGTCACAGACCAAAGACAGGATGCTGGGGCAGAATAATTTGTTTGGTGTGTTGCACTGTACAGCACACTAAGGAATAAAAAATGTGCAAATGTTTACATTTGTTATTTCTTTTGTTGTGTTCACCATGTGAAAAGGTTTTTAGGGGGGAGAACCACAAGCAACGTAAGTAATAACCAGTGTTTGTATTATTGTTTTGAATTTATCTCACCAGTGTGTAAGACTCTGTTGTAGTGTGTTTGTTTTGAGGGCTTGTGAGTTATGTCTGAGGTCAGTTTTTCAGCAAGATTGAATGGTTTTGAGTGGAAAGCTTCATTTTGACCTGAAAATAGGATGTTTGGGGAATTGGGTGAGAAGTTGTGGATTTGTGTGTGGAGTTTCAAAAAAAAAGAGGCAAAATTTCCAGAAATGTTTCTAAAGGATCGTGCAGACTACACGACTTTCAGCGTCGGCTGATGGTCGTGCCGTTCACGCTACACAACTTGTCGTCATGTGATGGGAGTCTTGAAGTCATTGTGGCGTTCACACTACGTGACTGATCGGTGACAGGGGGTCACACACTACACGAGCTGACAGCGATTCTGTCACCCGACGCTGGTCTCCAAACCACGTTTTGTCAAGAAAACACATATGAAATGTGAAACGGGAAATGACGCGATCCCACACATGAAACAGCTGTTGTTTGTTATTATAAAGATACCAATTATAAAGACAAAGAATCTGGGTGAAAGAATGGATTAGCACCCGCAGGTAGCAGGGTTTGTTTGAGCTACAGAGAGAGCTGGAGGGGAGTAAAAAGTGTTTTGCGGTGAAAAAGTAGCTGCCTGCTCTCATTGGCTGGATGTAGATGTCGAGTATGTTTTCCTATTTTCTACACTACTGTCCTTTGGAATTAGGTCAACAATTTGACTAAGTACATTAATCATTAAGAATAAAATCATTCAACAGTGTATTCTTCATAAATACTTTATTTCCACTTTGGTGTTTTAAAGCTATACTATTTATTTCTTCTGAACTTTGGAGGTATAAGAAAATCTGTTCGTTTTTAAATGTTTTTATTTTTCTTTTAAACAAAACAGATCATTTGTCTCCTGAAGGGTATGAATATGCATCACTAAATTCAAATAAATCCCTTTCAGATGCTGTTCCTTTTCAAAGAAAAGTCAAGTCTTCGTGGAAGATTTAAAATTTCCACACCATTTTAATTAAGCTTTGTTTCAAGCTGCAGTTGGGATTTCTACTGTGGTTTTGTGTAAAAAAAGAAAAGAAAAATGCATTTATTGGTTTAGACCTGCAGAGTGAGTTTTCTGTGGTTGTGAGTAACATCAAGGGGTCAGCAAGTGATAAATTATGCTGGAATGAATACCAAAAGATAAATAATCCATCTCCTGCTGAATGTGGGTCGTAAAATGTTTGAGCTTGTGCATGGACTGCATGTCCTGTGAGATTGTGGTGCGATGACAGTATCTAATGAATAATGAGTAGTATTATCAAGACTATAATACATGCCATAAGAGCCCCAGCTCAGACTCCTAACAGGTTGTGGTACACCAATAAATTGTTATGTCTCCCAGGGGATGAGTGGGACTGAACGTAAGAGATTTATGGCCAAACTTTCCTTGTCTCATGAGATTTTCCTACATTTCTAGTCAGTCCTTAATTTTCCTTCAATTACCTGGAATTAATTATAATACCTTGGTATAATTACCATAAACACACAGATGCTATTAGTCATTTTAACCATTGTACTCTCTTGTGGTATTTTAACTGCAAGTGTTTAGAAGATTTGGACCGCATTACCGTTATGAAAGTATAGTCAAAAGTTCTTGCTTTGGTATAATACTGAATTTGGTGGTCATTTTTTCCATCTGTCATTCACTCCTTTAATTTTCACTTTTAAACTAAGCTTTTAGTTGTGCTGAAAAAAGGAGCAGATTCATCAAAATGTATTTATTAAAAAAACTGTCAACTTTTGTCTCACAAGCCAAAAGTGTGTTCAAATAGAGTCCAAGTGAAAACATTAAACACATGTAGTGGAAAGTCTAACACTATAGAGCAGGGCAGGGTCTGCAGTCAGTCAGTGTGAGAGTGATTCCTTCCAGCACATAGACATAAAAAGAAAACCTCATGCCTCCAATGAGTTTCAATGAGTTCAACAGACTGCTCCAGTGGGTATGATCACAACCAGAACAAAAAGACTGAACAAGAGGAAACGTTGTAGTCCAGAAACAAAAGGAGACCAACAGAGACCAACAGGCAGACTGGGAAAACTGCCTCTGGGGCAATAACACTGCTGTGAAGTGCTGTAATAAACCTAAATCAGAGGTTATAAAGCTGCTTTGTCCCATAACTTTGATTTTAAAATGTATTTGGATACATTCAATTTGACACTGGGACACAGAATTGTGGCCTCATATCTGGGGAACACAACATATTAGTAGAGGAAACAGCAGAGGTGAAAATAAAAAGGGTGAACCACTGCTGAGTTAATATATACATGCAACATTTGGAATTGCATGTTTTTTCACTTTTATAACTTTCAAAAGAAGTTTAATATGCTGGGAATGTCCAGCTTTCGACAGTAGTCTTTTCAGTGAATAACATTCATCTTTAAGGCTTTTTGTTGGCAAACATTTCATACAATTCAGACAGCCGTAAGATGACAGGTGCAGCTGAAAGTTTCAAATAAGAAGCTATATACCTAAACCTGGATGTATAGCCCCAATAGTTTGATCTCTCCTTTAAAGTCTAAAAAGTCTGTAACGTCAATATGTAATTAAACCAAACTCAACTGCTCAATAAAAACGACCAACAATAACTAATAAATAATGCAAACTAAGTAGATGAAGTCAAAGTTGGTTAGTTTTCTTGATTTAGTCTGGAGACAAACCCCAACTATATTTTGTAATGAATCCAAACCTAGTGGGGCTGGTGCTGGATATAAAGGTTAAAGAAAATTGCATAACAATGAGTACCTGCACACTGAAATCACAGCTCCTTTTCATTTTATTAGCAACTTTTTAACCAACTACAGGTCCTCCTTAGACAATTTCATTAACGTCTTTCATTAGCAAGGACCACACCATGAACATATGCATTTAAATGATTTATTAATGAATAAAAAAGAGTGTGCAAGGCTTATGGTGCTTTCAGACCAAAAACAAAGCGAGCGTTCGGGGCAGTGAGTTGACATACAAAGTCAATGCAAAGACGCGTAGAGCCTTGATTTCCTGTTGGGCGGCGCGAAGCCACGCGGGGCCGGCGACGCGAAGGCAAAGCGAAGGAATTCGCATGAGTTAAATATTTTCAACTCAAGCGAGAAAAGTCGCATGACACTGATCTGCTGGCCGGCTGAGAGCTGCTAAACTTGGGGGAGAGGAGCAGGGAGCAGCGCTACAACCATTGGACAAATAAACACCCGTAGACGGTCGGATTCTGCTCGGATTAAACTGCTTTTATTAAATTAGCTTTTTAGTTTAGTTTTTGGGATTTCAACGTTGATTTATCTTCACTGGAGCTTCTTAGCAGCTAGCTTCTATGCACATCCGGTTCCAGTGTTGTTGTTAGCGTCGTTAGCTCTGTTGGACTACAACTTCATATTTATATAAAAAACGGACAAAACTGGACATTGCTGGGAGAAAAGAAAGCGAGGAGGTTGAACTACCTACTACGTGAGTTCAGAAAACTTGTGTCTTTAACTTTATTCCAGCTATCATTGTACTTTACTGTGACCAAGTTAGCATAGCATAGCCCTGATCGATCCAAACTCCATTCAGAAAACAAACATTTTTGAAATTGTTGTCCGGCTGTCTTGCTGACAGACCTGACAAAGCATGAGTTCATATGTTTTACAAATCTGCATCATTAGACTTGTTGTATAGCTTTGGATTGCTATTGCATTGTGGGGAAGCTTTGGTGGGAAATCCGTCATGTCTGGGTACTACGGCAGTCCCCTCATAATACCTACAGAAAGGAAGAAGGCGTAGAATACAGGAGCCAAAAAGAGGAGATGGGTTAGGTGGGTGTTTTTACAAGGTATAAGGCAAATTTGTTATTTTACAACAGGGCTGTATAATGAGATATGCAACTCACAAAGCAAATGTTATATACAAAAATTAATTATTTACAGAGATAAAATATGTTACCACAGGAGTACTAAATGCTCCCCACAGTACTGCATCTAAGTAAAGCAATAAGTAATTTTGTCTACAACATATCCATATATTACTGTATCATAATATATCATGAGAAAGACCACAATCTGTCAATCTGTAAGCAGAGGATATAATATTTCTAGTTCCAAACCATCATCTCAAACATATAGAAAATGTACTGTAACTACAACAAAGTTGTGGTTTTGTTATCACATGTCAAATTCTTTTATGAAGGGTTTGCTGTCCAGCTGTGATAAACCAAAGAAGACTGACAGACTGAAACGTATCTGATACACGCAGTAATTAAACTGTGTTGAGTTGTTGTATATGTAGATATTATGATAGATATATTTAAACGAGCTCTAATCAGCCAGAATGTACTCCATCAAAAGGTGGTTTACATTATTGACTATAAATCATCTTTTTTTTCTTTGTTTTTACACAGCCCTGTGGTCTATGGCTGTATGAATAAACGCTTTATCATCCACATCCATATTCGGAAGTTTACTAGTTAAAAGTAAAGATTGTACTAAGCGCACATAAAGCAAGAACAAATAACCAAAAGCAACTTAATTGCAAGGTTTGTCTCAGTTAGTGTGTAATTTGGTTAGAAGAAATTGTGATCTTGTTTTTTTTTTAAATGTGTCTGTGGTTGTATGCATACATTTGTGTTTGTATATAAAACATTTTACAAAGTTGATTGTGGAGTCACTCTGTATTTTGTGCCTGACAGCTGAAGACTGGATTAGCTGTGGTTGTAAAGATGTATTTTATTCCTCATAACGATTGAGAATCACCAAATAAATTCATTCAAAACAGTTTTTCCAGTTGCTAGATCTTGTTTTGAATCAACCCGCTGGATGAATTAAAATATAAAGTAATAAAGTGTTTCCCAAAATGCTGTATGTATAAAAATATCATAAAATTTGAGCAGAATGGCCCTAGACACCTGTGTAGTGTGAGGCCTGCTGCTGCCTAATGAAGTGTGACTGAGACACACACACACACACACACACACACACATACACATACACACACTAAAGCCACAGGTCATTCCGCATTAGCACAGTTCACTATAGGTGCTAAATGAACAGATGCAGATGTTTGAACCCTGTGGCTACTTTGTTTAGTCCAGTTCACTTCACTTTATAGCGCTTGGAAAGTCATGTCTGGGTTTTTTCTAGTCCACCAGCTGCTTTCTGTATGGAGAAAAATATACTAACAATAACAGCACTGTTTTTGTGTATAGCACAATGCAAAGATGCACAGTGAAAGATCAAATGCAGCAACATATACATTCCTGTAATATAGCCTGTAAACCATACACTGTAAGGTATGCAGTGCAAAAATCTGTTCATTCCAATTGAATTACCACAGCAGTGGATTTGCTCACTGGGTGAAGTAAATCTATGGCATTTTTTGGCATTAACCTCAACTTTGATGGACAGACACGCAAATTTGCTCCGTTGACCAACAGCAAGCAGTCTTGTGCTGACTTGAGAGAATGGGGAGTCCAAAATGGAGGAAGCTATTGTGACTTAATTGTGTTGCACTTTTATACAACCCATCCTCTGTCAAAGTATAGTTTGACAGCTTTGAGCCATGTGAGTCTCTGGTAAAATAAGTACTGTGTTAGTGTAATAGTGTTATTGTCCCATTACTTAGCAAGTGTGTTTATGAAATTATGTACAATCCTAAAAACCAATTGCCAGTAGATTGCCACAGAGAAAACAAAAATAATCTTGGGGAGTTTGAGAGACAAATGCTTGTATGTTCCTGGCTGGCTAGCGTGTTAGCAGTTCACTCTTCAGCCACAGCAGTTTACCAATAGTTTCACACAGCAGGCTTTTTTCTCAATTCCATGTGACTTGGGCTGTTCACACGGTTGTAAAAAACTGATCTAAGTCACATAAATTTAAAAAATCTGATTTGGGTCACTTTGGCAGTTCTGCCTTTGGGAGATTATGCACCTATGTGAGCTGGATAATCTGAATTTCTAAGAGAGACCCTTTTATTTTGTACCTTATTCAGAAAATTACCAAAAAAGTATACTTGCAGCACTTACACTGTAGTGGCAGCGGTTGAACATGTTGATCCTGTATGAGTACCCAATCCTTAAATTAAGGTGAAAAAATTAAAGGAGAAACAGTACATTACAAAAAGGGGGAAATAAAGAAAGAGTATTCAACAACACCACAACTGTACAGCAACTGAAATGCCTTTGAAGGCTTTGTATGGTTTGAACATGCACAAATAACATTTAAAATCGGAAAGGTATTTGAGTCACGGAGAGACCTCTGCTTTGTTTTGGATTAAAAAAATTACCCATTGTTTGTTTTCGTCCTATTGCATTTGCATTTACTGATTTGGGCACACGCTTTTATCCAGCCACTTAAATTTGAGGGACACATACAATCAGTAAATTGTAAATTTACAAGGAACAACAGATACTAGTAGGAGCTATTGACACAAACAGACTAAGCTAACATAACTGCAAATCTTGTGAAATATATTGTGTTTGTGTTTTAGTTGGCTCAAGTTAGATAACGTTAGCTCGCCTGCTAACACCTACCAGTTGCTAACGTTATCCATTGCAAAATACTATACTTGTAATGTTATGGCTTGCCACATTACTTTACCAGTTACCACAATCCCTATTACTATCCTGTGTACTGGTATTATGTCACTAATTTTGATTGATTTTAGCCTGAAAGAAACAGAGGCCACTGAAAGCTACACATGGCCCCTTTAAATGTTCAGTGTGTAATATTTAGGAGGATATATTGACAGAAATGCAATATAATATACATAACTATGATTTCAACAATTCGCAACCCTTTGCAACAATTCGCAACCCCACCAGAATCCACTAAGACTTTCACCCTGAATCTTTAAAAGTAATCCTAATCCAAAAAGTGAACAAAAAAACTAAACACTATCATTTGCTTTTATGGCATTGCTGTATGTTTATATGAAATGTATACATAATGTTTTAATTTGGAATAACATAGCAATAGACCTCAGGGAGAACTCATAATGTTTCACCTCCCATTGATTTTTCTTTGTTTTACTTTATGTGCTTAATTAATATATTTAATTTAAATCCTTATTTAAAAGCAAGGACTTTGTCACAGCGTGAGATAGTTTTCATTATTTCCAATGTAACTCAACTTGTTTCAACAGTTTGAAATGCAGTGGGAAAAGTATACTTTGTCCCATAAATAAAGTTAAAATAAGTTGGCTCTTTGTGTGTGTGTGTGTGTGTGTGTGTGTGTGTGTGTGTATGTGTGTTTTTTCCCCCTCAAACATATGGCTCATTTGTGTACATGGGCAGTCAATGTTAAAATGTGTTTTTTGAAACTTTAGCCATATTAATTTGGGTCCCTGTTATACAGTGGAGAGATCAGAACTGGCATTCTTTTTTATACAGGGTTTGTGAACAGTTGTGTTTGTGGGTTTTTATGCATGCACATCTTCACATCTGTGTGTGCAAGACATGTGTGTACATTCATCATGCATGTGTGCATTTGTGGTTGCAGTAATTGTTAGGGTGTGAAGTCGTTTAGTGGGTTCAGTTGCAGGTTTGGTTTTATAACATTATGGTCTGTTTGCTGAAGTGATAAGCAGCCATTGTTACTGCACATTTCCACATCTGTTACAACCTAATTTCCCTTCAATCACATGCATGGCCAACCCAGTAACTGAGTAATGTAATGGGCCAACACACACACACACATACACACATGTCCTCCTGCTAATATGATCACCTTTGAGAATGTACACACAACATACCAATACCAGAACCTGTGCACTGATACTTATTTGTGTCATTATACCTACAGTATGAGGACCATCATGGCCAGCATTTATTTTCTAACACTAAGGTTAGGTTGACGTAAACCTATCATGTAGGGTTATCCTTACCCAAGTTACGCTATTCAAATTTTCACATTAAAATTTAAAGCCAAGTAAGATAAAATGTCTTCATTTTCTTTTGGTCATTAACATTTTGGCCCTCACATGTATAGAAACAAATACAAAACATGCACACACAAAGAAAAAATAATAAATGAAAGCAGACATGGGAAGTAGAGCCAGTCTGTTTCACCGTGACATTAAATGCCAAACATCCTTGTTGCAAGGTGTGCAGTCTGCAACAAGGATGTTTGTTCAGTATTACACAGAGCATGAATTTGTTTCAGTGCAGTAAAAGCTATGGTTTATAGAAGTGGCTCATTTCAGGCCGCTGCTGTTTGTCTCTGTTTATGCCACTGGCGCCATTAGTCTTGTTCTGACAAAATTCTAAATAAACTCCCCTATGCCGCCAAATTGTAAGTAAAAATACTCAGCCAGGGACCACCTCCTTTATGTTAGAACATCAACCTTTAATGCTGTTAAATAGCATACAAGTACATAGCATGCATGGTAGAAAGACACTTAAATAAAACATAAATACTTTGTCAGGCTTTGTCAGAGGCCCCACAACTAGCACACGTTTACAGTACAATAAAAAGACAGTTCACCAATTTAATGTTATATTTTCCTTACACTTTCCAGCCTGCAGTCTACATTAACTGTATTGTTGCCTGAAGTAAGGACTGTTTTACGAGGAGAACCAGGCTTGTTGAACCTTTCAAGTTCAAAACAGCTATAGTGTGCTTGTTCATGGTTGTTTCTACTGCACTTCCATCTGCTGTCTGTTATTGACTGTACCTCTGGCCAGCTTAATGTAGAGTAGCAGTGATGATCAGCGCATGTGCAGGTATTTATCAATTAATGCACTTCCAATCAGGAGGAACAACTAATCAGAGAAATCACCTGTGTAATTTCAACTGCCCCAAATTTACAGAAGTTATTACAAACATTGTTCACACTAAGTATGAAATTCAACATGTGTTTTTGATTAAAGTTTTTTAAAAATTGACAAACTGCACTGAACTAGCTATAGAGTGGGCAGCTCAAGAGTAAGTAAAACAAATATAAACGTATGCAACAACACTACAACACACTTTGTACAACTGTACAACAACTGAAATGCATTTAAAGGCTTTACAATGTATGGTTTGAACATGCACAAATAACAAACATTTAATCAATGATGCACATGTTTGTCAGAAACTAAAATCACATATTTGCAAAAATGCGCAAAATTCCATCCTGAAGAATGACTTTTCTTTCACAAGTCTGAAAACACTGTCAAGAAAAAAAGTGTCAGCATTTATTTTGGCGGTTCCATATTATCTTATCACAGTTGCTGTAAAATGGAAACTTGTATTTTTAGATAATTTTACACACTAGAAGTTTACAATCAATCACATAAGTTATACCTTAAACAGAGATTTTTATTTTCTGATGACAGTATTAGTAAGTATCATGATGTGGGTTTAGAGAAGCAGAAACTCAAACAAACAAATGAGACCACCACAACAAAAAGTTACTTATTCTTCATGGAACAGAGCAGAACAGACCAAGTACAAGTTTTTAACTCTAGGTCATTCTATCATTTTCTTTAAGTTTAGATACACATCATAAGCAATATTTTTAGAGAAAACACTAAGTGGAATCTCACAATCCCCAAACTAAAAAAATAATAATACTCACTTTATACTGATGAATTGTGGAAATGGGTTTTTATAGGGATTATCGGTTTTAAAAATTCCAAATACAGCCTTTAAGATGTTTATAGTACCTTATTTTTTGAATATCTCTCTCCTTTCTTCTCGACAGCTTCACTCCTCCTCTCTATTGTATTGTCTTCTGAGAAGCCATTCAGCCATTAGTGTAACTTCCTGGTTCATTTTTAACAATGAAAGGGCTCCCAGAATAGACATACCATCTTCCATATGTACACATATTAAAAGGATTTAACCCTCTGGCAGCCATATTGGAGGTCAGCTGATTATTATGCTCAATGTGTGTAGCTGTCTTTAAATTAATTCAGTAGGCATGGTTAACTTTTGTAGAGTTTATAACTGGAAAATTATTATTTTTTGACTTCACCGCCAACATTTAACTGATCACAGTAAAAATGTAGACAGTATAAACGTGGATTTCTTACATATACACACATACAGGGACAAAGATTAAAGTTTCCAGATTAAATTAATATTTCATAAGTACTTCATCTGGCAACTTAAGTATGGAAACCATGTAGGCACATCTTTTCCATTGTTTATTAGGTGTACTGCATGTAGCCATCAATTGCACAGTTCTCCACAGGACCTGCATGGTGGGATGAGGTTACTGCACTAGTAATGCAACTCCAAAACCTCCATCAATGTTTTCAAAATGTTACATATGTGATACAGTTGAAAGCAACTCTTAAAACTCATTTAATCAAAAAAACACAATATTATCATTATGTTTCTTCTTCAGTTTATTGTTTTAATATTTCATATTATATTACTGAAGCACCTAAGTATCTCACTCCCATCCACACACAGCCCTCACTGGCATCTGTTCTCCTTGCCTGTCTTTCCTGACCTCCACTCTTTTTTTCTACATCTGAAGCCAAATTTGACTTTAGGTTCCAATGCTCATATCTCACCCTATTAAAGGCCACTCTTTTCTTTATCCGCTCTGTTCTTTATTTGTTTTGTTCTGTCTCATTATTTAATTCCACCCTCTGTTCTCTTCTCCACATGTTACCTGTGGAAGGAAAACCTTTTTTGGTTTCATTAACTGTAAAAGTTCTATTTTAACAACAAAACTGAAGATAATAACAGTGTAGATTATCATGTGTTCAAACCATGAACCATCTTAAAACCAGTGTTTACAAAGCAGAAAGCACAAAAGGAGTCGGCCAATACCGCTGACCCCTCTATTGTTCCCTCTGTTGTCACTAGAGAGCTACAGCACACAGGAACTGTGGGAAAAAAGACTAGTGGATGTTTAAAATATGAGATGAGGTTACCTGGTTTTTTAATTCTCCTTTAATGGCTGGATTTTAACTGTTGGTCGGAAAGAAAAAAGCACTTTGAAGATGTCACCTTGGGCTGTGGTTGTGATGGACATTTTTCACAGTTTTAGGCTAAACAATTACTCAAATGATAAAAAACAGGAACAGAAAATTTTGATAAAAAATTATTATTTGTAGGCCTACTTGCTGGATTGATGTTTATGTCACTGACTTAGTTTTCATTAAGTTGAGCTGCATAAGGATCCCCATGGAAATATCAGAGCTCGACTGTGGTCATTAGGTACCTTCCAGGAGGTGTTACGGTATGCATGAAAATAAACCACTGTGAAATATCCCTTTAAAGGTCAGTAAGGGGGGAATTGTGATCTGTAGCTGGTCTTGAGAGGAAAGTTTAACCCATAGCAGTAAAAATAAAGCAGCAATGTGCCTTTTAATCTGTTGAACCATCAACAGTCGTCTACAGCTTCCAGTTTGAGCTAGTTGAGCTTTATGCATTCAGTGTGATGAGTGTGATTTCAGTTTATGTGTTTGTTTGTGTGTGTGTGTGTGTGTGTGTGTGTGTGTGTGTGTGTCCATCTAAACTGGCGAGATCAGATACAGTAAGCCTGTGAGCATTAGCTGCATATGTCCCTAATTATTCTACAAAGTCAGTTGAACTGAAGTCATATGAATATTCCTTTAAAACACTTGCAGAACAAGTCAAGAAATGTGCACCATTAAATACCAATTGAGAAGGAGATGCATCCAGTGATTGCATTGTCTGAAATGCGTCCAACTTTGGGAGTGAGAGAAACAAATAGAAAGTATACGTGTCCGTGTGTGTCAGAGCTGCACTTGTCAAACTTGCTTCTGTGGTCCAAAGATACAAAGTAAGTAAATACAGTATATGTCCCTCTCTTTTGAAGCCCCAATTTTCCATGAGCCAACAAACTGTTCTGCAAAGAGTCCACAAAGCTGTCGGTAAAGTCAGCCCACAGGCATGCATACATTTTATAAATCGGTTTGTGAAATTTTTAAGGTTTTAAATGACTTGATGAAAGCCATATCTGTCATTTCAATAACAGTAAAAGTATACAAGAGCTAAAGTGTAAGAGCGGGAGGAGTCCTTGGCAACCAGAGTGTATTTGAAAGACTCTTGTCTATTACATCAGCAACAACCCGTTCATTTCAATAGCATTTTTTTTTCCTGCTGTCTTTCCTACTGTCCAGACAACCCGAACACTTCTGTCTTTTTTGGGCCAAATCCAGAACCAACCCGTGGCACCTCACCTACACATACACTGATTTCATTAAATCCATTCTGTTAGGTTCAGTACTGTAATCTTTGTCCCTTTATCGTCTTTCATTTTCTCCTTCTTTTCCCCCCGCTGCTTTCTCTCCATTACTCCTCCCATGTGCTAAGATCCCTTGGCGTCCGGTTACGTTCACCGGAGCTCTTGCTACGAGCCTTCCTGGCGCTCTCCTGTGCCTGGCGGTATTTCTCCAACATGCTCTTGTGTTTCCTCCTCAGCTTGTCGTTGCACCACATCCTCTCGCAGTACTCCTCCACGTGAGGCAGGTTTGATGGCCCAATCAGCTGCATGATATCCTTGAACCATGTACGTGATTGGCCCATTTGGCTTGATGAGCCGCCCCTGCTGTATGCGCTACAAGGCATCCAGGCCCTGTAGCCTCCTGTCGACCGATCTTTGAATGAGTCAGAGAGGCCACCATTGTCACGTGCCATGAGCTCATCCACAGTCTCCCCCTGAAGGACTTCGAGGGTGAGGTGGGCTAGGGTCTGTGTGAAGCCGTGCTCTCGGGAGCGGCAGATGTACACGCCTTCATCCTGGCGGAAGAGACGACGAAACAGGAGGCCCTGCTCTGTAGACATCACACGATCGTCTAGCTTCACCTGAGTGAGACAGAGGGAGAATATGTGTCTATTCTTAACTTTTATACATAATCAAACAACATATTGTTAAGATCTTATGACATGATGCAGAAAAAAAGGATTTGGGATAGTATCACTAACATCCAAAGTAACATGTAGTTGTGTTTCAGATTGGACTGGGATTATCACATAATGTCATTGTGTCACATTACTGCAATGCAATACCAAAGAAACTAATGGGAATTCCTTCAAACAGCAAAGAGTCTTTAAATTAAGCTTTGCGTGCAAATTTGCGAGTGAAGTGTTATTTTTAAATTCAAACCAAATTAATTGAAAGTTGATGCTTTCGCTAACACAAAAACAAAATGGCTGCATTACAGTTTGGAAATTTGCTTTTCTAGTATAAAAAAGTTCCAGAGGCTAATAATACCAAGGTTTTAAGTGGTTAAGTGGATAAACAAGAAAGACGTGACAAATAGGAATTTGAAAGCCACTATATGTAGGATCTTTATGAGATTACAGCAAAGTGCTTATAATCCAACTCAACGTATGAGAAATAAAAGAGGGAGAACAGGGCTCTTTGTACTGTTTTCTCAGCTTGAATTGCAACAGCAAGAATGTACCATGAAATCTAGTCACTTTTTTTACTCTTTCTCTGCCATTTACTTTCCTCTTATTCTCTTTCTTTCCTAACATACCTCCACCCAACATCTTGCCTCTATTCATTTATACCTTACTTTTCTAAATCTACCTCCTGTATCTGAAGGGGGGGGGGGGGGGCTCCCTTCTTCAGATTCCATCACTGTGCTTGTCTAACTTTCTTTCTGTGCCAACACAAACATGGCAGCCTTGTCAGCTGGAGTGGCAGCCAAATGTTTATTTGCAAGGAAATGGAGAGGGGTGGTAATGCCTTAATACTTGCATGGCTGACCGAGGCACTCAGTTAAGCTTGGAGAAACATAACCCCAAACAAATGAATGATTACTGTGGGTGTGGGCAAACACAGCAGCATGATTTTCTAAGCAGCGCTTTAAGAGGACTTTGCAACACTGTGTTTAAGTACAGTAAAGCACAGTAACCAGTAGACATTGAGTGACACCTCAGCTTTCGGTGGCTTGTGGTCAAGGTTTGTAAAGAATTCACTGTTTATCTAAGAGAATGAACAGTTGTGCATTTTCCTTTGAAATATAACTTCTTAATTTCAACCATATGTCAAATTGCTGTTAAATGTGTCAACTACATGCCACATTCACAGGCAAATCCCACTTTCAAAGGCAGTTACTCAGGCCACTGTTGACCAGAAGTTTCATTCCTCCCCTAATCTGTCTCTCAAAGCTTCCCCACCTTCCCATCATAGATATATTAGGACAGGGTGGCATTTTATTATCTTGAGTTTCTTTTGCTGGCTATTTATGTATTATCTTACCTCTTCCTTTCGATCGTCACGTTGGACGAGCCAGGTTACAGTAGCTTGTGGAGAGCGAGGAACACACTCCAGGAAGGTGCTGTTGTTCTCTGTCCCATAAACCACACTGTCTTCTGTTACATCAAAGTCTTCTGGTTGAAAGAAAGATAATTTAAAAGATTGTGAATGAATAAAAAATCAAGAACTACTGTCTAAGTACAGTAAAATGTTTGTAAGCATCCACCAAGTAAGCTTGAAGTCCTCTTGAGCAAACCACTGAACCACGTGAATGTCAGGGACCTTTACAGTATGTCTGTCAAGCTGTAAACAGTGAATCCTGTAAAGTATAGTTACTGTAAATACTTTGAGTAAACACTGATTTGTCTATTTTCCTTTTTTTAAACACAAATGTCTCTCAAAAGACACCAAGGTCTAAGGTCTGGTATGAAATAAGTACAAGGCTATATTCTACATTCACTAAATGTGTAGTGTGTAAACCTGACATGTGTTGTCGAGGGGTTAACGTGTATTGTAATATACTATACAACATTTGTCTCACATAGCTTGGATAAACTGACAGACTTGTACAAATCTGACTTAGCACACTTTGGCTTCCACCCTGAGGAAGAGGCACATAGACGTACACTGGTCCTTACAGATACAAACACATACTGTACATACAATCTAACATTCAAACACCAGTTGTCACATGTCCAGTAGCATATTCCCCTGGACTTCAAGTGTTTACAGACTCACATACGGTATACACAAGAGTGAAGTCTCACTGGTCTTCTTCAGTGTTGCTGTACAAAGCTTGTCCAGCATTTCCCCTTGTGCTTTATCTTAAATAAATCATGGTGATTCAGCGCGCAGACTGAGCGGGACTGAGAAAGCACATTATTATCAGATTTTTTAGTTAAAGTGAGTGAAGTTTGATAATATTGGACTGTTTTCATTTTTTTAGGGGAGCTAATGTTTTAAGGAGCCAAGCTCCCCCTGACTCCACTGCAGTTATGTACACTGTACACTGTCCTGAGAAGAATGTGGAGCAGTTATATCTCATTTGTTTAATCCATACAAAATCCCAGGTGTAAAAAACAAAAGGCTGCAGTTTTACAATGGGTTATGTACGTGGCTATTACAGCCACGCGCTGTGACTAGGGCTGTTGCCATCCATCCATCCATCATCAACCGCTTATCCTGCGTACAGGGTTGCGGCGGGCTGGAGCCAATCCCAGCTTACATCGGGCGAAAGGCGGGGTACACACTGGACAGGTCGCCAGTCTATACTAGGGCTGTTGCGATAACCGCAAAATTGAAAATACAGCACTATTGCCAACCGCAGAGGATGGCAAGCACCACAGCAACCGCATTGTTCATACTTAAGTGCGTCTTAAATTAATAAATTTGTGTTTCAAAACTTCCACAAGCGTAATGAGCTCTGTAGCGGTTCAAAGACGGATCGCCATGGACTGTACGTGACCGAATAAAAACTTGGAAGCTGTAAGTGTTGACACATTTTGGGTTGTTTTACTGTTTGTTTTGTAGGTTAGCTAACTTAGCGTTAGTGTCTTGTGCAGCTAATGTGGCTAGCAGGCTCGGCGATGTTGGACTAATGTAACACTGAAGGACAGTCAAGAGAAACTGTGAGCGTAGTGTGTAGTGTGTCGGATGCACGCAGCTGTTCATGTTGCTTTCTGTGGAAATTTAGCTTTAACGTTACTACAGCGCAGGTGTTAGTTGTTAAAATGAATGGAAGCCCCTTCTGCTCCAGTGTGTGTATGAGTGTGTGCATACATTGCTGCGGTATGCAAATTTACTTGATAGACATGCCCTGAAGGTAAAGATATAGCTACACAGGAAAAAGATACGGTTTGCCTGGCAGTGTTGTGTAACTTTGACTAGCTTCCTAATCTGTTAGCAGCTCGCTGTGCAGTGAGGTGAGATCCACCAACACACTTACTATGCTATATGGCACCAAACTACTTCATTGATCAAAAATGGCAATAATACCGGAAATGTCTGATCTCTGTAATTGCAAGCAAAGGTTTCTGTACCAAATATTAAGTTCTGCTTTTCTGATGTATCAAATACTTATGCCATGCAATAAAATGCTAATTAATTATTTAAAAATCATACAATGTGATTTTCTGGATTTTTGTTTTAGATTCCCTCACAGTTGAAGTGTACTTATGATAAAAATTACAGACCTCTACATGCTTTGTAAGTAGGAAAAACCTGCAAAATCAGCAGTGCATCAAATACTTGTTCTCCCCACTGTAGGTACCACTCGTATCACTTACCACTCAGATTCTGATCCACACACTGCAGCATAGGATTTGCATGCCTGATGTCCTGTCTGCGGAAGCGGCGTTTGCTGTTGGGCACGTATCGTGCGCACAGTGATCCATCCCATGCGCAGTAAGGGTCTCTGGCCAGGCAGCACTCAGCACAGGCTTTCCCATAAGTCTCACAGCGATGCAGCTTCACCTGCGCCACACCTGCTGGAGAGCCCACATACAGGGCTTGCTGTAGGAAGTGATGACAGGAGAAACAATTAAGCATGGTATGATGAAGATAATAGTTGGTTTAAGTTAGTAAATTATATGGTACAACAGTACTTTCAAATGTAGTCTATTTATCTAAATATAAATGTAAGTAAGTATTCAATAGTAAACTATATACACTTGTACAGAAAAATTTAGACTGAGTAGAGTCCAGTGGTCCACCAGAAGCAGATATTCTTACAACTCATGAGAGGCAATGTCACTACTGCCACCTATTGGTGTAGCTAATAAACTGCTCTCCCATTTACAGATCCCTGTTTACAGATCTCTGTGGTACAGAGTGGACAAAATTCCACAAATGCGTAAAAAGGAAGTTACAAATGGAACATGACCCACAAATTGACAGAAAGCAATCTGTAAATGTGCGGTTTTGTGTGTAGATGTCACTCTGTATTTTATTTACACATCACAAATGTAAAAATACAAATACAAATGTGAAATATTTGCGCATCATAGTACACATTTGTGGATTGTTTTCTGTGGGTTACAAATATTAAAGTCCAATAAAATAAAATACAGTGTATCAACTTACCCGTTTCACAGATATGTCCAGTGATGTAATTGGAGTTGGCACCTGCAATTAATAAAAATATTGATCTCAGGAATTTCACAATGTGTTCACAATGCTAAAAAAAAACGATTGAGGAGAAACCAGAGAGAAACATAGAAAGAATTATTGACACTCATGATGGAGTAAAACTTACTTTAAAGACTTGTAGCTCTTCCAGTGTGACTTCTTCTGTTTCCAGGCTGTTTCCACTGTGCAGGGCAATGACCTTCAATACTGTACCAACATCTGACAGACAAGCAAACACAAACTGTAAGTGACAAGGGGACAGGACAATAACAGAATTTCTATATCCTATCCCAAATACTTCTCTGCCCCTACGATCCAATTTTTCCACAGGGCTCAATAAAATGTCATCCTGAAGACCACAAGCACAATTACCTTTTTACCATAAGCAAGTCTGGATTTAAAATCAAATTTGAAAATGTAGACAATCACACACACCTGTGCCGATGAACATGACGTCATACGGCCCGTCCTCTGCCTCCACCCGGTCCACCACTATTTGTTTCAGTTTGTAAGGAATGTTGGCCTTCACAAGGACGGGTTGGCGCAGGGCGGGATACACCGGCCGCCACATTAACGGGTGATTGCGGGCAAACTGCAGCACCAAATCAGGGAAGTCCTTTGTGCTGCCAAACTCTCTGCCTGGTTGGTTGGTGATTTTACTTGGGCACTGGAGAGACAGAGGCAAGGAACAAGAAAGAACAAAGATAAAACAATGATTGAAAACAATGAAGCCATTTTCCACCATGACTCTACATTCCCACCATTTTCCACTACTGGGGGTATGCTTTCCAAAATAATTGTGGCCTAATTATGGTTTTACAGTCTTCTCAAAGAACCTTCATTAGCAGTTTTATTGTGCCTGAAAACTTCAGATGAAAGGTCACAACCACCAGCACTGATAAAGTTAAATGCTTGCAAACAGCTCTATAGAAGCAGAGTTTGCTGTTAGTTAAAAACCTTCCCATCTGTGACTGTAGTAATGAGAAAATTAATGTGCTGGTACTTGGCTGAGATACTGTATAACTGAAATAATTAAGAGGGTTGAACACTGACCAAGTAAAGGCATTTACATTCAAGTTTTCTCACGCTTTCAGATCAGAAATTCTTTCCAAAGAATCCAAATCCTTTGTCACGCAACTATTTTACACTTTTACGCAACTATGGGTAAATAAATGTCTCTGCTGGTGGCATCATGAGATATGTCTTGTTTGTCGGTTCCTCCACTGAAAGCAGATTTACCCTCTTCAGAAAACTGCTGCTTCATTCATTGTTCCCGTTAACTCTGGGATCTTCTTCCTGTCACAATTAAAGGATGATTCAATCTTAAGTTTTCTCAAATCGTTAAATGACTACAGCAATGGAGAGAGAAGGTTGGACTTCACAAGAGTTGAATCTAGTCCTACTTATACAAAGGACACAATATACAATATAACCTGAGATCCTGGGGGGGGGGGTGAAAGCTCAGTGATTTAAAGAAATACAACACTGCAGCAGCAACAGACTAAAATGAAAGCATATGCCAAAGTCCTGACGCTGACAACTTAGCAAAATATCACAAATTAAGGGTGAGAAAAGAGTATAATTTAATTGAAATTGAGTCTCTTAAGAAGACGACTTTCATGACAGAGCAGTTGGTATTTGTGTAAATCTCCTCGCCTGATATTGCTATTCCAGCATGTACTTCCATATGGTAGAAATATTTTTACTCGTGCTTATCACAACAGCAACTGAGCCACACAATAGCCCTGTAATGGTCTGGATTCAATTTCAGAGGGGAGATCTGAACTGTGTAGGAACGTCAGACTCCAAATGCACTATTGATGTATAATAGTACATTCCTCTCAGTGTGGTTTACTAAATGGAATTCATTGAAGATGATGTGGAATGTGTAAGAAAATCCATGTTCACTTTCCCAACCAAAAAAATTTAATTTGTTCACAGTATGATTATTTATAATAAGTAGCACATACAGTATGTTCATGTATAATTCAAAATGGGGTCCAAGCATGCCTTTCCAGTAATGTTTTCCAATCTGAAGGTAGGCTGTATTTATTATTATTACACAGAGAAACAAAACAACATATTGCCTTTCCTTTTGGAACTGAAGGGAGTATTTTTTTCACAATTTATTTACACACTTGTACAGGTCCCAATTCACATCCTCGATATGTCAGTCTGTTTTAAACTGTTCACTGAACTACTCCTCATCTGTTTGCACTGCACTTAAAACGTGAACTGGAGTAGCTCCAAAATATATTGTCAACTCAAACTTTGCTGCCGCACGTCAACTGCTTTTAATCTCCAGAGCCGAAGGAGAATTAATGAGAGAGGGGTGAGCATATTTGGCATCTATTCACATCCATTATTACTGTGTATGTGAGTGTGTTTGCATGTATGTGTGTTAAGCACAATATGCATTGTGTAGGCTAACACAATGTTGTACCGCAAATGTATCCATTTTAACAAACAGACCCAGCAGAGGAGAATGAAATTAGCTGAGGTTCAAATCCTGAGAAACGCCTTTCCTCATTTCCATTTCAGCCTCTCTGGTTGTAGTTTAACTCATCTGCAATCCAACAAGAAGATGCTGAAGATCCTCAAATATAGGTTATATGTCAAACACAAACACAAATAATCAGTTTTTGGTAACACTTTATAATATAGCCTGTGATTGACGGTGTAATTTCGTTGTATGTTGTATGGTACTTAAATATAGGTACAGTGAGTGAGTGAGGGCCATTTTAGAGTAAAGGATAAATAACTTCTATGTAATTTTGTAAATACTGTGTACCAATGAGGAACTGCAATGTAACTTTCATGAAGCTGCAGAAAACAGACCATATGTCAAATCTGTGAGGAGGAGATCTGACACTCTTTCAGACACTCGTCTTTTGCTGATGATGTCAAACTATCAATCCAGATATCCTTTATGATGACAAAAAGTCCACAGTCTTACCTGCATGTATTTTTTTATAAATACAGATGTAACAACCAACATCAACAAACTGACATATAAATAAGTTAGCAGAAGCCTCTGTTTGAATTAAAAACACTAATCACATCTGTAATATCCTATCTCAAACCAAAGTAAGCGGGTGAAAATCCCTGAACAGATCTGGGTCTGAAAAGATGAGTTCACTGAATCAGGTGAATAAAAGAACAGCTAAAGAATAATTAAATTCAATATCTCATCACTTTATTATAAAAGTTGGCACTTGAAAGTATGACACTTTGAATCCAGTCTAAACTGTCAGTGCAGGCAGCAGGCAGAAAAATATGCAGATTTTCTCAGTGACAGCATGATTAAAGTATAGCATTGATTAAAACTGGCCAAGAGATTTTCATGTCAGAAATCAATCCAAGAGAAACACCCAGGTACATTAAAGGCTGTATATCTCATCAAGGAAAAGCTCAAAATTTAAATATCAAACATGAGGCTTTTATGATGAAACTGGATGTCAGTGTTTGTGACAGGCAGGCAAATACATCACACAGTTCTGATACTGTATGATCGAAACAGAATGACAAGGTCCAGGTAGAGTTATAACTAAAGCTCTGGAAAATCTGCAATAAAGAGAAAATCCCATCATCCCTCTGTTACAAGGTGAGGTCAGACACAAATCCAAAACAATCCAAGATAAATGTCTAGGTATAAATAGTATAGTATAAATCCACCTAATTTCTTTTAAATGAACATTGTATTTTCTATTACTGGGGAAGTTTTGGCAGGTGATTATGAGATATGATGGATATTAACCTGTATAAAGCTTAAATCTGTTACAATGAAAAATCCAGGAAAATAAAAAGGACACCCAGGTAGGATAGCAATATGAATATATTAATGAAGATTTCAAGGGGAGTAAACTTGCCCCTATCTTCTCAATATCTCTCCTTCTCCTCTTGCCATCTCCGCCTCTCCATCAGCCTACAATGAGTCATCATCTTTTTCCGTGTTTCCTCTCTTCCTCCATTTCCTCCTTCCCTCTCTCTCTTATACTATGAGTTTCGGGGCCAAAACATTCCTGTTAATCAGAGAGTCAGCGGAGTGAAACCACAGAGGTGTCTGTTCTGTTTTCACGTTATTCATATTCCTTCTGCCTCCATACGCTCTCTTTCACTCTAGTAATGAGGTGGAATTAAATGTGCGACGTGACTGTGTGTATGTGTGTTGTCTACACACGTGTGTTTGTGTGTATAATAAGTCTGAATTACAGTGATGTGGTTGGGAGAACATGACAGGGCTCCACTGAGAGTCAAGATGTTAACCAGAAGGCTCTGTACTGTATACAGTCACCACAGCTGCACTTCCAGATACGTATAGTAGTTTACTGATATGGAAACCTTCTATGCCTCACTTATAATGTTTTTGCCACCTTTGTATTTGCAATTTCATATTCAATTTTCTGTTTTAGTATACACAGTAGGCCTAAGCAACCTCTTCTCCCTCAGAACTACATTTGTACTAGGACTGCCCCCTAATAGTTGACTACACCGTTAGTCGGTGATAAGAGACTTAGTCGACAAACTTTTCATTAGTTGGGTAGTCGCAGAAAAAAAACCCCTAAAACTTCAAACTCCATTTGGGAGCTGCACCTTGTCAATGAAAGTATCAGCAGATTGTTGCAACATGGATCTTTCCTCTGCTAACACAAAAGTCACTGACTGGTGCGCACTGCTCTGTTGCTAACTCTAGCTGCCCTTAGCTAGTTAGCGGCCCTGTTAGCTGACTCTGCCCTGACTCAGCTCGGAGTACCAGGGAAGTCTTGGTGTTTATTTACATCACTAGCATAGGAGCTTTGAACCCAGAAGAGGAAGTGGTTTTCAGGCCCTGGGTGAGGGAACCAGCGGGGGAATGCTGCTGGGGAGCTGCACCGTAATGAGCACCCAAACCGGAGCTGGGCGAGGGAGCAATGGAACTGGTCTCAGCAGACTCCCAGTAAACATGGACCAGGAGCAAACACACTAGTGGAGGCCTGTTTCATGGAATTACAGTATCGAGTTAATTTGTAAGTAAAATTATACATAATTTATTGTGTTGAACCGTCCGGAAGAAGCTGTTCTTGTAAAGTTATTCATTCCAGTGTTTTGAACAACGAGACCTGTGTGATGTTATACTGTTAACAAAATGTTCATTCCCCTTGCTTGTTTTCTGACTCATTCATAATCATTACATTTATTCATTTAGCTGACGCTTTTATCCAAAGCGACTTACAATTGCCAAGTAGGTCAGAGGTTGCACGCCTCTGGAGCAACTAGGGGTTACGTGTCTTGCTCAGGGACGCAGTGGTGGATGTGTCACAGTGGGGAATTGAACCCCTCTCTCACACCAAAGGTGTCTTACCACTGCGCCATCACCACCCCAGTGACCACTTTTCATTAACAGGCATCTTGCTTCGTGCCCCTTGTAAAATGTAAATTCTAGGCTCATTATCACGGTTTGTAGTTCTCTGTAATGTAGCACACTGTTAATACTGTTACTTATAACAATCTTTCTTAGCCCTGGAACTCAAACCATTTTCTGATGCCCAAATATATATTATATATATATATATATAGAGAGAGAGAGAGAGAGAGAGAGAGAGAGAGATTATACTGAAATGACCATGCTAAGTTGCAGAACTAAATTATCTCAAGTACACTGCTGTAATGTAAAATGTAATGCTGGAATACCACATTGCACATTTAATGAAAAGAGGTGTTGATTCAACTGTATGATCATTCTGGGGCTGCAGTTTGTGGTGCTGTTCAGTTATCCAACAAAACAGCATTGTATTGTATTTTAAATAGCATTTAACATTGAAATTACTGCATTAACCACTGTCTTAGTCAGTTAGAGATATAACTCCTCTAGCGTTTGATATGTTTTTCAACTTTGATATTTATTTCAAGTACACAGCCCTTGGCCAAATCTGACACATTTACATGATGCAAATTAATATTTGTTGTCCCTGATGAATGACTGATGAATGAATATTGTGGTCTATCACATTATGGTAAAAGTACAGTTAAGGTTGGACATCTAAAATATTTGAGTTAGGGCTAGCGGTGATATGCTTGAACAATCACTCACCACGCCTGGTCTTGGATAAGGGACCCTGCCTTCGTAGGCCCCCCACTGGTAGTCAGGGCCCTCTTTATGAGCGAAGGGACCATTAAAGGCTTCTCTGATGTCAGCCATACGGTAAACACACACAGCAAAACCCTGGAACACATTACTGTGAAGGAGAAAGGGGAAATTTACAGTTGAACACAAGAATTTTGGGCAGATTCAGATACATTTACAAGAAATATGACATTGTAAGAAATTGTTCAAAATTAAGGCAACTTGGATTTGTGATGGTTTTAAAGTAAACACTATTAATAAATGAAAGGAAAGTGAGGTCATAAGGTTTTAACAACATCACTTCGAGTAACTTAATACCCAGCGAAAACCTTTTTTTAACTGGTTGAGTGTGTCTACAGGTGCACTCAACAGTAATGCCACCGTATATTGACACCCTGGACAACGCAACCTCACGACCTCCTCACCTTGATGCATCGTGGCAGAAAGGTGAGGAGATAAACCACTGGATGTCAGCAAACACACTATATTTAGCTGCTGTTATGTTGCACTTTAATTATGTGAGAGTGGAGAAGCCTCTAATGTGACATTTTACCAAAATAGTACACTACAACTTTCCAAATTGCAAATATTGAATTACTTTAGGCTAGAAGCTCTAGCATTGAAGATGGCACATGTAAACCTTCAAGTTGTAAGAAACCTTTTGACACACACTGCCTTTGAATCAAGGAAAAACACAAATGAATAATTAAATTATTAGAGGAACTGCAAGGTAGATAGGTTTAAGGTAGAGTAAGGTAGAGTACTTTATGTATAGATACACTAAACACTTATGAAGTTTTATGGTTATTCACCTGATGGTGCTGAAGATCCCATAGACATCTGGGTTCCTCTCATCCTTGGTCCTCAGCAGGAAAACATCCTCTTTTTTGTATAAAAAGACAAAGCCATTTGTTTGTTACTTACAGTGCAGTATAATGTGTGAATGCGTGCTCCTATGCATTTTGTGTGTGGTATATTACAGTTTTTTTTTTATTGCTAACCTGTACTGATCAAAACCAAAGTCACATTGTCAAAACTCTTCACACAGTCAGTGAAACAGAAGTGCATGTAGACCAAACTGTGAATCATTTTTCATTGCTTTCACACAAAATGCATTCAATGACCACTTTCTTCAAAATCCATGAACTCTTTTCCCATTACAACATCAACACCTGCAAAACACTGTTTATCTGCAGCACATTTTTCAAATGCTAACACACTGTTCAAAACTGTTCAAAACACGTCCAAAACAAAATGTTTGCAAATTTCCTGCATATTTTGATATATATAGAAAATCTTTGCAGAACATTTACATACATTTTTAGAGAAATATGTGCAATGTTTTGAATGTGGTTTTACTGTAAAACTGCAAGCTGAGTGGGAAATGGGCTAAGCAGGAAATGTGCTTATATTTTAGCAGAATTGGTTCAAGGGGATGGTGCATCAATTATAGACTGTGGTCATTGGGTCTCACGTACCAGTGTTAACTACGTAAACAACTGAAAAAAGTGTATTGCAGCACTGAAATGTCAGGAACTTCTTTTCTTCACAAGTAAATTACTGAATGCATTTCTGATTCTTGTAACACATACTATAGTACAGTCAATAAAGTGAAAATATGTTACAGGTTTCTTTCATTTTTTTCTCAGTCGCATTGGTACATTTGCAAAACTATTTGTATTGGTAAACTATGGCTAAACTTTTGATGACAAAGATTGAAAATGCACAAGGCTGTACTTTTTCTGTATGGCATAGATCAATTTCAACAGTACAGAGTTACAGTAAATATTGTGTGGTGTCCGAACAATAATTCTGTGATGATGTGTTGAGAAGAAATCCGCTTGACACTCTTCTTGATCATAAAAGTTTATTACATCAAGGAGTTCAGCATCAATTACAAGCTCTGCAGCAGCTTGGAGAGTGACCCAGCCCGATGACCACTCTGTCTCTCTGTACATCAAACATCGCTTATATAGGGTGTGTGTAGGTATATGTTAGATACCATAGAAGGGTTCAGTACTATTCTGAGGTAAAAAAACAAGGGTTAGAGGTCAAATTCTATAGATGGTTCCAGTCCCTACATAACCATCAATCACTGCTCTCCCCTTAGGTCACTGACCCTCTGTCCAGCTGCTACAGTGCTATTTTAAACTGTTATGCGTCAAATGCACATATATTATACACTACAATTGCAAGAGATTGGACAGGATTCACAGTTACATTTTTACTGTATGCACTGTAATTTGTTGACACCATGTCACTGTGATGCAGAAAATGAAAAAACAAGACTATTTTACAGCACTGCATAGCACAACGGAAACAATTACAAAATAAGAGATGGAAACATGAAAACACCCCCTCAGGTTGATGTTCCTGTCTATTGGGCCACAGATTCTTATTCACAGCACAACAGATCAGAACTTCATCAGTTTACTGTAGGGTACGTTTACAAAACAAGTCTAATAGACATATGTAAGAAAATGCAGATTATGACGTGTTCAACCATTTTGTGTGTAGTGACTTACACAATGAACTTATGTCTAGATGTTTTGGGGGGTAAGACTTCTCAACAAAGAACCAGTATACTGTAATACATTGTGATTAACAGGAAATACAGTAAGTATTTGATAATGTAGGAAACAGCAGACAAATACATAATAATTTGTATAAATGTGTCAAAGCATGTGCAATTTGCAATATCTCAAAAGACTGAGAAATTGCTTTTACATATGATGTGCACAAGTGACTAGATGATGTGGAGGTAGAACAAGTAGAATTTCAATTCTGATCTGAGAAATGTATCAAACTGACTGAAAACAACTGTATTCTATAATGAAATACTGATTTATATGAAAATGCTTTCTGAGTGGGTATTGTTGCCAGTATTTTGGCTGAACAAGTTTATTTTGAGGCTTATATGAAGTGTTTTGGTGGTTTGAGTGACTTTTGGAGGTAAATTTAACTGTTTGGCCAGGATGCATGTTGGTAATGCGGACTGTGTGAAGAGTTTTGAAAATGTGGCTTCAGTTTTGACCATTGCATCTTAGCAACTGAAAAAAACTGTAAATATGACAATTGTGTGCAGATAGTGTGTGTGCAAAAGCATCAAAATGTTTTTGTGTATCTCACCCAGTTGGTTGAAGTGTGTGTCAATGCCATGAGGTCCCGGCACAGAGCAGACCAGTCTGGCTTTGATGAAGGTGCTCCATTTGTTTACCAGCACTCTCTGGCCTCCTACATCATTCTGGCAAAAAAGACAGAAGTACAAGAAGATGAAGATGGACCCTACATTTGGGGGACTGTGTGTACAAAAATGGCTACATAATTTGGACATATAATTTGAATATTTTGTGAGCACAGTCCCTCGTCTTTTGCAAGAATAAATGTGTTGGGACTCATAACACAGATACCAAGGGAGTGTGTGCATGTGTGTGTGTGTCCTTCACTGTCCCTTATTCATCAAATCTGAGGTAATCATGTTCTGTATGTGTGTATGTGTGTGTGTGTGTGTGTGTGCGTTGAGGATCAGTGGTGATAATTGGCTTCTTGGCAAGAAGCACCACAGGGGAAGTGATGACAACAATTCAGAGTCGCCTGAGGGAGAAAAAGAGGGCTGAAGAGGAAATACTATAATACGTGTATGTAGAGAGAGAAAGAGACAGATGGAGAGAAAGAAGAGAAGCAGAGATGGAGACGAGGATGACAAAGAAAGTTATAATTTGAAGGTTTAGGTGGGATTATTGTCTGAGAAGTTCGTACAAACTTTTCCGGCACAGTCGACAGTCTCTAAGGAAATGCTGCAGCTGTGTATTGTGTGAGTATTGTGAGTGTAGGTATTTGTGTATTTCTGTATATTGTGTGAGAGTTTGAAAGTGAGAGTGTGCAGAGCAGATGGGGATCACAATCGGGCAATTTGACTGCTGTGTGTGTGTGTGTGTGTGTGTGTATGTGTGTGTTTGGAAGGAGAAAGGATTCGTGTGATTCTGTATATCAAGATGCCTTCACAGTCCTTTGGGTAAATTTAAATATTTGTTTGCTGTAAAAGACATTTGTCTTTTCCATAAGAGGGTTTTTAAACCGTCAAAATAGGAGGATAAATCGAAACCATTACCTCCTGGCCTGGGAAGTTAATCCTGAAAGTGATCATGTAGAAAACAGCCCCTAAATCAAATTACTCTTTGTACCTCATTTTTTCTCTGTTTGGGTTCTCATATAACATTTTTTCCAGTGGGAGTGTGAATCTACACATCAGACTGAAAAGCCTGGCAGATACTCAAAATTTGAGACCCATAACGGATCCTCCAGAAATCAAGATAACCAAAAAACGACTCCCAGACTCTCCAAACTCCACAACCTCAAATAGCCCCTGCAGATGTCTCATTCCCTGGATACTTATATGACCATATGGAAGTGAACTGACAACCCACCTGACCATCTGGCTTCACTTATCCTCACCTGCCAACAGATGATCTCTAAATCTTTCTGTGTGTTTCTGTATCTAACGTCTTTGGATGACCCTAAGTAAGTGGGATATAATTTCTAGACAGACAACTTGTGAGTTGTTGAGTTTCTCATTGTCATTGTTCAATGCTTTGAGCACAGCTAACAAAATTAACTTCTACTAGAATGGAGGGAGAGCACAAGACTTAGTCACGTACATCTCAAACATCGACATGTAAAAGTTCTTAAAGGTTCAGTGTGTAAGAATTAGTGGCATCTAGCGGTGAGGTTGAGAAGTGCAACCAACTGTCCAGTCTTCCACTGCCCCCTATCCTTTAAAGAGTGTAGGACAGCTACGGTGGCCCGACACTGAGAATATAGTTATGGATCTTATATTGCATTTCTGTCAATAGATCCACAGAAATATTACACACTGAACCTTTACATAACTGCTATGCGAGGTTGTTGAGTTGCCTCCTGTAACCCTATTTACAGTATCTTCATGTCCTGTATCACAAAATAAATGTCTACACATAAACCGTTTCTTAAGTATCTCACCGCACACACTCGTCCGACACGTGTGTGTATGGCCCCCTCCCTGTCCCCTGCCTCTGTGGCCTTCTCAGTGAAGAAGAAATACACTTTATCGTTGTCTCTGTCGCTGTTGTCTGGGATGAGGTGGGCAGCGATGAACTTAGGGTCTGCAGAGGAAGATGCAAGGCACGGAGAGATGTGGATGTAAGTATGAAAGAAAATTTTGCTTGTGATAGAATGTTATAATAATGATAAAACACTCCAAGGTGTCCTGATATGGAAAATAATATTGTTTACTTTACATCGTTTATTTTTCTATTGAATGCAAAAAGTTCTATAAACAGTGACACATTACCATGGAGAAGCTTCTGGTCAGTCTCTGTCCTCATGGTGGAGCGACCTCCCATATTCCTGAAGATCACAGAGTCTCTACCCAGGAAATCTGCCGTCAGTCCTGTATACAACTCCCCACCTATAGAGAGGCAGGGACAGAGATGGTGGGTGAGGGAAAAAGTTTAAAAGGGAAGTAAGAATGGAAAATAATGGATAAGTACAACAGGAAAACCAGTGGATAGAGAGGATGATAAAAGTGGAAGGGATTGGAGGAAAAGGTTGTACAGTAAGAATGTAAATTGACAGCAGTAATAAAGACAAAGACATTAGGGAAAATGCAAAAGGAAAAGGAAAAAGTTTGGTACATGACAAAAATAAGGAAATCATTGGTGACAGAAACAAATGAGCTTCAGGCAAATGAGGAAGGGAAGGGAATAGGAAATTGAACAATCCAATAAAGAACACACTGGGAAAGTAATCTTAAACCAAAACTCAAAAACACTTCATACATTACATCCTCCACTGAGACTAAGACCATAGTTGCGGACTCACTTTAAATTTCAACAACTCCAAAAATGGATTTTCCTGAAAATGAAATCTTTCCTGTGACACCTCCAGTACATGAACCTTGAAAAAAAACCGTTAACAGTCTGTCATAAGACAAGACAGCAACCTTAGCTTGCTTAGAAAATGAAGAATTATAAAAGACAGTTTTTTCAGAACAATCCACTATAGGTTTTGAAGATGCAACTGTTTTTAATTTTCCCCAGCATAGTGACCAATGCAGTAATAGCATCTGGTCACATGGGTGTAAAGTAATTATTCTTATCTTATTTGCCCATTGCAACACATCCTTTAACATAAAGACAGATGCAAACACACATACAGTCAAATCAAACTCATGTTAGCACACGCAAACATAAACAGACACAGACACATATAGATACAGTAATTGGTGATGACAGGACCTGTAGAGCTTTGTGGATTTTGGGGGGCAATCCTGAAATTGAGGAGAGGATTAATATCTAACAAACAAGACTTTCATCATATTTTACTGTTTCACTCTTGACATCCCTGTCTCTATTTCTTTATTTTATCATCATGTGCTGTACTATGTTGGTCAAACTGTGTTTTTGTGTTTTTGTCTCATTATTTGTTTCTTACTTTAAAGATTATTTACAAGAGACAAATCAGAAAAACTGAATATGGTAGTTAGTCAGACTCTGAAGTTAATAAATTAATGGAACACATGTGAGGCTGTGTGTATATACGTAAGTAGTTTAATACGTAACAGGAGCTTAAACTCACACTGTCTGGTTATCTTACACAACCCTGCTGACCGTGAGGAGCAATGTTGAAAGTGACATTTCAACTGTTGTAGGTGAACAACCCAAATTACTATCCTCTCCTAGCATGTACAATTCCAAATCTCTGTCACTCATTTTACAATTACCTTCTGCAGGCCTACCTCAACAGTTTTGTGTGTATTGATCTGTGTCCACTGTATATCTCTGCTGAGGTCCAAATTAATGAGTATTTGGCTCTAATTTAACATTCTTCTGCCAAATATGATGTATTGTGGGATAAATTCTAATGCTGAAAGCACCCAGATGCAGAGAGAGGAAGGTGGGATAGAGGGTTGCATATACACACATACACATACACACTTCCACGCTCAGTGGCTTCCAGGATTGTCTGTCACTGGTATAAATCAGTGTAATTTCACAAACTAGATACCTAATGACAGTCAGAGAGAAACGCCCAGAACTATTTAATCTAGTCAGCACAACTCGTGTGTGTGTGTGTGTGTGTGTGTGTGTGTGTGTGTGTGTGTGTGTGTGTGTGTGTGTGTGCAAGTGTATAGGTGTCAGAGGCAAAGAAGCTTTCCCTGATGGCTGTTCTTGGGGTTAATATCATTTTAAAACATAGCAGAGATCTGTGCAGAGAGGTGAAATGTGTAGAAACAGACAGATCTGTGTTCAGCATTTTGAATGTTAGATATGGCAGATAAAGAAAACCAAGCTACAAAATGTCCATTATCAATTTTACAACTTTGTCGCAGCAGGTCAACTTGTGAAACTGATATTCTGTTAGTATATTAAAGACTTTATACAATACACACTTTTTTGGATCGGATATCTTCAGTGGGTTATAGCGAGGGCATTTTTGACTGTAACCATTCGGCTGGTTTTTCAATAAAACTTTAAAGACGTAAGCCACATTATGTGGTGAAACTGGTTACCTAAAGCACATAGCATTTAGTCCATAAAAAACTTGAGAAATTGTTAAATACAGACAACATGGGACATACCACTGAAGGTGCTAGCGAAGGGGAGGCTGGGATCATGTGGAACCTTTCCTCGTCCGTTCTCCACATTCGTAGGGTCCATTGTGAACACATGCTAGGGGAGGAGAAGACACATGAACAATTATTTATTCTCCAGAAACATCTGATATATGAACTTGCTTCATGGGCTTCTGATTATGGACTTTAAAATGAATAACTGTATTATAATCTCTTCGTCAATCCTTCCATCAGGAATTCTTTTTCACCTTCTACTTTAGAAACAAGGTTAGCCAATTGGAGCACATTCGATTTTCTCACTTTTAAGTTCAATAGATATGGCCGCATAGTGGACCAACCCAGACCTTTAATAAGGGGTTCATTTCACAAACCAAAAGGGCATTCTTCTGCTTTTCTGTCCCATTGTGCACACAAAGAAGTGGGACAAGAGCTAGTTTTCAGTTTAAGCCTATGTTTCAGATTTATTTGTCCTTCCACTGAACTCTGAGTCTGTCTGAGAACTAAGACAGTGTCTGAGAAACAAGGAAATGCAGGATCAGTGCAGTTGCCAGAGTTGAGACAAGTTTCCCACCCAGCTCCCACTGCAGATCGACCCTTACAGCTGAACTGTATATTGAGGAGTCAACAGGGTAACAAAGAAAAAGAAAGCACACAACACTGTTATCAAATAAAAACTACACTTAAAATAAAACAGAAAATGTTTTTTTTTACAGTTCATATGGGAACAGGGTCCAAGAACATTAAGGTCATAAAACTCACTCAACCCTGACCAAGAAAATATATAAAGTCATAATCCATGACATCTACATTGTTTTGTCTATTTTTTCTAGGCTGTGCCCTTTGTACACGTGTTAACATGTAATGTAGACACACAAACAAATTAATATATAAAAATTAACATGTGAAAGGTTTCCACTCTGTCTCACTCTGATGTGGTAGACAGAACTAATACCCTAGTCATGAAAACATTTTTCATTTGCTTGAGAATCAACAAGACTGTTTGGAAAAACAGAAGAACTGCGTTGTTAGCGTGATCAATCAAGGAGGGAAAAGAGGCAAATTTTATGGGTCTCCATTTTACATCAAACTGCATCAAAGTCTTTTTTCTGACTCCAACAGTGAAGGAAGCCATTAAAATAACTGAATGGTTCTTTCTTCGTCTTTCTTCTTAGTCAAGTTCACCTGACGAACACTGGCCACATCCTTGGATTGTGTGATTTGTCAGGTCAAAACAGGGTCACTCTGGACAGCAGGCCTTTTGTTTTTAGCCTTTCTACTCCCACTTCAACAGCATTAGTGTACCAGGCTGTCTCTGCCAGAGCAGCCTGGGTGTGATCAAGGTGTGACCAAATGTAGTTGACTTTCCAGGATAAAAAGGGAATAGAAGGGGACTGGACCTACAGTTAAACCTCCTCTTTGATTCCTTATTACTGATTTAAGTGTCCTTACAATGAACTCTGTGTGCATGAGTCTCTGTTCCTCTAATAGACAATGGAGTATTGTTACTGGGAGGGGGAGTCTTCGACTGAACGGAGATCATAGGGGAGATGATGACATTGAAGTCGGAGGGATAAAAATACTGTACAAAACACAGTGGACAATACGCACGCACATGCAGTTTTGTACGTGCACCAACACATACTCACACGTGCAATAATACGTGCTGAGTGACAGACAGCCAATTGCTACTGTCAGAAACACGCCAAAAGATTATATATACACTGGCATATCCAACAAGTCTCAGGAAATAAGGAGAGACAGTTTATTTCTTATTTGATCCATATGTTGCGTTTAGAATGTTCATAAAGAGGTCTGAATGAGTTTTACAGGTGTCAAAGTGAACACGTACAGTTTACCAGCATGCACAGTGCTTAAACACATGCTCACACTTGATCACATTTGAGATGATGAGGGACATTTAAGGAATACTCTTCTTGTCTTGCTCCACAGTCTTCCCGTCCAGTGCATCAACACGATTTAGGAAGATCATTTTCACTTGAGTCCATGCACGGTATTTATTCATTCCTTTAAAGTTGTTCCACATGTACTTCTTCCGTTCCAAAAGTGGAAATCCAAGCAGAAGATGACAGCTTTTGTGCAGACACAATTATTTATATCATAAACTTACAATAAAAAATGTCTTTGTTAGCTTGAAAATACATAATTTTGTAGATGTCTTGTTTGTTTATTTTGTCGCCCAGTGAACCTTTTCCCTCCTTCCTTCCATTTATCTACTTGCTTTCATTCTCTATCTTGAATTTCTTCTCTTATTTCCATCTGTTTTCTGCTCTCCATCTTTATTTCTGCTGAGCACTTTTAGCTCCCTCGTTAGTCATCCTTATTCTTTCAGCACCTCTTTCCTCTCCTGTTACTGAATGTCACTGCATCTCTGTATTCCCTGTCTAGGTGTGTGTGTGCATGTGTGTGTGTGTGTGTGTGTGTGTGTGATCTGGGTGCACTGACACACTTTTCACTGCACACTTCTGCAGTTTTGGGGGTGTCTATATGTGTGCATGTTTGTGTCTGTGTTATCTCATTATGATCCGGAGGAATGGTGCAGCTGCCTTCACAGCTGATTAGACTGTCAGAGTCACTTTGGCCAAACTCTGCCAAGACAAATACACACAAGTGCTGCAATACAGAGAGAGAGAGAGAGATCCAGGCCACTCTGTACACAGCTGTGCCAAGCAAAATACATCAGGACCCCCACTACAAAACTAGTAAGACAAGTGACCACTGACACGCATACATTTCCCTTTACATTATCCATGATATAACCTTACACCTTTCCAGAATCAAAACCTAACGCTGGCAATCTTGACCCTAAATCAACTGCCTTAAAGTGAGTCTTAAAGTGAGACTGTACATTTTAAAAGACAAAATAGCACACGTTTCCTCTTACAAGTGAAAAGTTGTAATTCATAGCAATAAAACGCACTAATGCAATGATATAAATTGCAAAGTAAAAGGACTAGAAATGGAGCAAATATTACAGAAAATGAAGAAGCAGTAAAATAGCAGGCTTCATTAATCTCCAGTGAGGAGGGCTTTGATCCAGAAGCAACATACATGGGAAAAATAAAAGGGTGATTTATAAGCAATTAATTTTTTAGTAGGCTTTCAATCTTTTAAGTCCACTTTATCCAAGCTGATGCTGTTCTCTTGGCCCTGTGGAAGAGCTTTTTCCCCCCAGTGGATTTATGTAGTGTCCCGTGTGCAGCACTTACAGTGGTTGTCATGGAAGTGTGCCATCGTGGAGAGAGGAAGTGAGTTACTCAGCAAGTTACTTTCTAAGTGCCAAAAAGCAGAACTGTGAATAAAAAGTTAAAGGCTTTCAGTGAAAACTTGAGCATCTGAACTGCATCAGTCTACAATATGGCTCTGCTGAGGAAGTCAGTCAGAAATTTGTGTGTTGTAATGTGTTTGATATGTCCGTTGTTGTTAGGTGCATATAAATGTCTGCTTCCCTATGTGTGTGTGTGTCTGTCTGTATCAATCTGTTTCTTTCTACAAATTTGTTTCTGTATATTTACATTTGAATGTGCATGTCTTTCATCATGTTTGTGTGTGTTTCTGTCTGTGTTTCTGCATATTTATGTGTTTAAGTTTGTGTCATTTGTTTTATTTGACTGTGTGTGTGTGTGTGTGTGTGTGTGGTCGGGTCCTGTGTATGTCGTCACTGTAATATGGTGGTTTATTTTCACATCTATGACACTGCTCAGGCAGCTGTGTCACTCACCATGGGGACTTTATGTGGGTGAGAAAGAAGGAGTGAGACAGAAACACAGACTCAAGAAACAGATTATTATTATTATTATTATTTATAATTTTTATGTTTTAGGATTCAAGATTCATACTCGAAGAAAGAAACAGTTTTTGCCAATAAAGAATAGAGACAGATTTGTTCAATAAACCTAGAGGAAATTAAATCTTATTGCAAAACAACTTCAAAATAGTTGTGGTGGTTCTGAAATGTTGTCTGAAAAATGTCTGCTCTCGACGACCTCTCAGAAAAATTAAAACTACTACAATGTTTTCCATCATGATTTTACGTCATCTTTTATTTTTGGATGACAGAAGTTCTGCATAAAAATTGTCTGACAGACGACAACACAAGACCGAGACAGAGAGGGAAAGGTGGCGTGAGAGAGACAGAAAGAGTATGTGTATTTCTGCCCCTATCTGAGATGAAACGCCTACAGGGTCAAAGGTCATCCCACCCAGAATCCAGTCCGAGGGCTCGCTGCCTCGGTTCCCTCAAGAGGCCAGACAAACAAATGGGTGTGTGTTCTCCACCAGTTAACGATTGGTTAAATAAATGGACAGGCTTCCCGTGGTGTCGTCCAGTCAGGCAGACACTCTGACTAGCTGACACAACCTGGGGGTCAATTCATATACACCTCGACATGAAAAAGCACATACTCACACTCCCTGGAATAAATAAAACAAATGCAGCAATGTTTGTGAAGAGAGCTGCACTACCTTCACCACCATCATCACAATCATCATCTGGTGGTCAACAACAGAAGCTTTTACACACTTTACCTCTTGGCTAAACCGAATTATTTATGATGATCATGTGTATGTCATTCAAGTCTTACCCTGTTGTGCCTGCAGACATTTACGAGTGAAATGCACCGCAAACCTCAAGTTAAAGCATAAATTTCTACAAATCTCTCGAATATCTAAAACTCAGTGTTGTTCTTGGCTAGCTGAATCACTGCAACGCATTCAAACAGGTGTCTTACTTTAATAGCGTGACCGTTCTGTTCTTTATAGCCCAGTACCATCCTTCGGACCTATTTTTGTATCTCCAGTTTTTGTTTTTCTTGTTCTCAACCATGCAGACCAGTGTATACAGGAAAACACTTAATTCCATAAGTAAAAAAAGGAAAATTCTGCATGCACCTTCTGTACTTTATATGCACACACAAGCCACACAATCCTCCACACACACACTCTTCCCACTAAAAGACTGGCACTCTTCCACCCTCCTGTCTCATTTCCCTTCCTTAGCTCTTTGCCAACATCCAGCTTTCTTCTCTCCTCATGCCCAGTTTGACTCCCTCCTGCTGGGCCAGGCATGGCGGCACACGGGGCAACTGGAGGACCGCCGTGAAACTACGAGTTTTTCTTAATAGCTCCATTCATTGATTCTTGTCTTCCAAATGGCCAACAGTGCGAGACTCTGCCGAGAGAGTCCAACTGAGCTAAGTGGCTGTGTAGAGAGCCAGCCATTGCGGTTGAAAAGATGTATAGAGGGCCCACGTTGCGGCTGAGTAGCCTTACAGAAACAGTCTTAGCAAAGCTGCCTGCTGAGGCTTAACCTTGAACCCCGGGGATCTGAGCACAGAGCAGGGCCAGTCTGAACAGTGTTTTTCTGAAAACAACTTGGCACCAACCATATTATATATTTGTTCCATTAGCTAGGGTTTCCTCCATAGGACTGCTTAAAGGCCATCCATTGATTCTGTATCATCTAATACCTACAATACTTCATTATGTATAATGATGCAGAAGAAATGTTTGTACCTGCTTCCAGGTAATTTTTTTCGTATCACCTCACCTCCGTCGAGGTTCCAAGCGAGCTGAGGGATACTAAAATGTAACATGAAAACACAACAGACTGCTGATTGGTCAGAGAGAATCGTCACTATTCACTGCATCATCATTGCTGCACCAGACAGAGGCCAGCAACAGAAAGTTTTATATTTTACAGTTTTCATATGGAATTTCATCACTAAATCCACTTCTGAGAGGTTTTGAGTGACAGTTTTACGAGAAGTGATGGCGGAACAAAAATGTGCTTGAATATTTTCGGAGTTGGCACAGGCTGCTTTCCCCGCAGCCACTGTGCGGGAGGAGCGTGTGAGGCCGGCCAGCCGTCCGCTCACAGAGCCCTCTGCTCCCGCCGTCGCACAAACCGCTGCAGCAACAACGGCAGAGGAAAACACAGCTGGAAGGTTTTCATACCGCTTATCTGTCTTTACATTCTGAGGAATGTTGAAACGTTTAACTCAAAAAAGAGAAAGCTGTGTGGGTCGCAATTAACATTACGTCATGGCAGTTGTGTGTCGCTATGACGACAAGCTACGTACTATCTCTGGGTACTATCTGCAATGGATAACGGAGCAGGGCCAAGTAGAGTCGAGTCTATCGATTTGCACTATGGTAGCATTTTTCAGCAAGGCAGCATAGATCGTCAGAACACCGGCAACAGTTCTCAACAGACTCTGTTTGGGCCTGGAAATTCACAATCACAACCTGTAAGTATGCTTTATTGGTTGTGAATTATATTTAAAATAAACACGGCAATGTAACTTTACAGACTGTTCAAGTGCGGAGTTGTTGTAAACGTTGGCTAACATAAAGTTATAGCTATAATGCTAATGTTACACCTGATGTGAAAGCTACTGAGCAAACGTTCAAATTGTTTGCCCAATTTTTATGTAAAATTGAGATGAAATATGGTGATTTTTGTAGTGGTTTATGGTAAGATGTGGAACAATTATGTTGTGTGGTTGTGGACTTGAGAGTAACTTATACCATCTGCTAGGTTACGGTTGCAGTCAGAAGAGGCTTAGATTTGGATCACACTACCTTGTTTCTTACGACCCGCCCTTCTCTGCTTCTGATTGGCTAGTAGTCCTTACCTGGGAACTGCGCATGTGCAATGTGCAACAACACAGGGTGAAAAGAGGAGCTGCAGCAATGTGCAGTATGAGAAAAATATGATGTTTTTTGAAAATTAAACCAGTAAACCTGTTCTGGTACAACCCCTAAAAAAGATTGTGAACCTGAAAATGAGCAAATACCACCTCTTTAATGCCACTTTACAAGGGTGGACTGTTCATCTCACTCTTGGTGGGGACAATAAAAACATCTCCCAGCGAGGGGGTGGAAGGGTGGGGGAAAATCTCATCACTACAAAGTCTGCAGCTTATCTTCAACCCCATCTTGTTTTTCTTCTGTATTGTCTGCCTGTTCTCCTCCTTCTGTGCTCAGATCAACAGAGACACAAAGCGTCCCTATAACCATAGTAACTCTCACTCCTGCCAGCGAGAGGGAGAGACGCTGTGCTGCTGCCAGAAGAGCCCCTGACAGAGATTACTCTGAGCAGAATGCAGGGCAATAAATCAGACTACAATATAATAGACTTTTGTATATTTGTCACTTTGCTCCTGATGGTCTGAATAACTCACTAAATTTGTTCCTAGTCGCATTTTAGAAATAAAGTCAATGAGGGTGTTGAAAAAGGTAGGCAGTGGCCCAAACCACTGTGACGCAAAGTAGGGGCGAGGACATTATCTTTCAAAACTTTGGACTCGAACGAGATCTGTTTGTGCACCAAATACATTGACTAGATACTGGTGGAAAACAGTGGGTATATTGTATTTTGTGGAAATTATTTCTAGGGACAATTCAGTAGTCACTGGATATTGGTAGGGACATGTCCCTAGCATCCCTACCAAATTCTATGCCTTGCAACTTCAGCAAGAACAGTCACTACAGTGTCTGCATCAACTTGCATTTGTTCACAAATTGTCCAGTGTTACTTCTCAAGTTCTTCTGTGAGTTTTATCGTTTCCAAAGGCAGTTCATGACTGATACTGTAGAGTCATAACACAGGAAAAGTTCATGCTAATGACAAAACTCAATTTATAGTCTTTTTTTTACAATTTCAAAACATTTCCTTTAGGATTTACCCCCAGCTTACCTCTCCTCTGTGCCCCACGTTGATGAAGGCGCATATGGGCTGGAAGGCACCGGTGCCACAGGCCAGGAGGTGGGTCCGGTTGTAGGGCTGCAGGAGGCGAACAAAGTTGGCACACTCCGTCTGAAAAACACATATTCATACGCATAGATCAAAAACGTGTATCTGGGTATAGTATAATCTATGTTGGATCAAATATTTTGCTATGTCCATTTGAACACAAAGTTTACTTAAAGATTGCCAGGCTTATGGACATGCTTATGGTGTCCCTGCACTATTTTGTGAAGAAGACGTTCTCAATTTGTGTACGGATTCAATTCAATTAGATCTATGGATTTTTGGAACTCAGTTATAATTTTACATCACTGTAAAGTTCTTTTGTTAAATTGTCATGGTACAACAGCATAATTCTGTCTCAGTACAGGATGTGACCATTTGCTCCTACACACACACACACACACACACACACACACTGTAGTGTACACACATGCCATGGAAGGGCCCTTAATAAATCAAATCACACAGTGCAAAACTAACTGTCATCCAAATACAGATAAGTTGATTTTCAAGGTATTGAAGAGAACCAAAATAATTTCTTAACAAGGCTTATTGATCCCACATGTTCGCAATGAGGGCCAAGAAAATAGCTTTATTGGATGAAATGTGATAGCCTCCATGTCGCAACTCGGGATCTCTGGTCTTTGGATTTCAGCCAAAGTGACATGCTGATGTTGTAGAACAAGTTTCATCACATTCTGGTCAGTGGAACTTTGTCAAGATTTGTAAAACATCACAAATGCCTATGTGCTAAAATGTGATGATAATGTGAAATGTGAGTTTTGAGATGTAGGTGATATGAAGACACCAACAATAACTCTGAATTTAACTTTGAGGGTTTAAAAGAAAAAAAAGACAGAAATAAACTACTACTACTGCATTAGGCAACTCAGCTCTGTTTATGCGGAGCAAAAACTGGAGGCAGAAGATGTGAAATCGAAACAAAGACTGGAAAAGAAATTCAAGCAGACTGTGTTAGAACGCCAGGCACAGACATTCAAACACACACAAGAGTGAGAACAAAAGAAGCAGTGACTGAGGAAACAAGCACCAAGACGTTTTTGTTCTACACAGAGGTCCAGAGGAAGCAGAGGGCACGAATACTTCCTTCTTCCTGTCTGTAACAGCAGCTGATAAAACGGCTGTCAGCTGGGAAGGAAGAGATCAGGCGGGTGTCATTCTCTCAAGTTAAAAAGGTCGAACTCATGTCTGCACAGCGAGCATCTGGTGTCTCTGTCCAAAATGCACATGTGGAAGGCGTGTATTCGTGTCCAGATATCGAATGAGATGAGTTATCCTGACTTCGCGTGCACATGTGATAGTCTTTTTGTGTTAATACAAGTGTGTGTGTTGTTTCTGAATGAGTCTAGTAAATCTGTCATGTTGTGTTTGTGTGTGGCTTCCCTTTCAAAGTCACAGTCAGACGCTCAAACATTGTTGATCATTTCCTCAAGTGCTTTGCTGCGCGGCAGAGCTGATGTAAACCATGTCACTGCAGTACAAGAAATTGTTTACATCATCATATTGCCCTTCCCCACTGGATCATGTGTCTACCCAAACACATCGTGACCAGCAGTAAACTAAATAGAAACACATTTGTTTTAAGAATGCCTTCAATAAATCAGAATTTCAATTGTTCAAAGCACACAAAAAGGGATCATCTGGGTATCACATATATTTCTGTTGAGGACGAGGGGACATCATAAAGGAAATTCATGTCATGTCTTTTCCCTTATTTATCCCAAATTAGCATTGAATAGCTTACCTCATGATAAACCAGTGTAACGTTTATATTTGTCTGCTAGAATCATCTGGTGAAGGGAAAAAAGTTGATTGGCTGGACGTTATATAATGACTCTATTCATTAAAGAAGATGTACATGGTTTAGGAGAGCCTACCAAGCGGACTGAAAATGAATAGAAATCTGTTTCTCCTATGGCTCTGCTACTCAGGGAGTCGTCTTAGAGTTCCGTGTGGCCCAAAGAGTGGAATGAAATGTTGAAAAGAGGAAATATGTCTCTGGTCTCCCAGCCCGGGATTTAGGGTTTTACACATACAGTATGTGTGGTCTTACTGAGATTAAGTGGCACTAAAGGGAGTGGTGTTAAACAGAAAATGAAGTGGGTTGATTACTAAATCAGGTTCCTCTCACTGGGAGATTTCAGGGAGCAGTCTTAACATCTTGCCAGGATTGAAAATAATAAGGATTTAATCACTGCATAAATAGCCAAGGTCATGGCTGTTTGGTAGAAACAAAAGCTCACAATTGTTCATTTATCAACCCTCGATTATCAAGGGGAGGTTGGCGGACCACATGTACTCTTTCCCAGCAATACCAAGCTGCCCATTCACACAGCTCAAATTTTGAAACTGCCCACAGAAACCACATTTTTGTGCACTGGGTTCAAAAAAAGTATGTATAGCATTTTAAACCTCAAAGTATTACTTATTATTGCAAATTATTACTACATTTTCTTTGAGACATATGTACCATTAACATAAACAAACATTGACATTGCCAAGCGCTCTGACAGCCTCTCCTGGCCTTTATAATTTGCAATACTAATTCCCCATCGAGAATGGTGAGATGGAGGGCTCTGTGCTTCCAAACAAAGCTAAAGATTTCAAAGTTCAATAGCAGCTAAAGGTGTGAAACAACAACGGTCAAACAACTGTACTTCCTGGAACCATATCCACTCAAGTGGATTAATTAAAACTGTATTTGACAGACGACAGATTCTCCCAACATATATTTCAGTCAGTTGAAAGAGACAAACTAAAGAGGCAGAGACGGTGACTCCAAAGCAAGAGAGTGTTATCTCCATGACAGCAAGAAACTTTATCATGTTTATGGAAAAATCAGGTCTTTAATTTAGAGAAATATGAGCAACAGTAACACATGCTATAAATCATTTTATTCATGGTCTGATTTGTTTATGGTAAGTGTAACACAATTTGGCAATGATACATTAATGTTTGAATATGGCACACATAGATGCAGTCAAGAAATTTGTTCAGGGACCAGGAAAATGTTAATCATGCTTTTTCCTCCCCAAGTTTGTCCTGGCTGAACTTTCAACCTCTTTGGCACATTATCGAATACACAATGCAAATTTTTTTATGGAACTTAAAGGGGTTTCGCCAAGATAGTGCAGATAAATTGCTGTGAGCCATTCACAGTCAAAGTTTGTAACTAGCCAAAAGGGACTGAAAGGAAGTGATGGCATTATTATTCTATAAAAACAATTATCTAACTAACTGGCAAAGTATTATCAACTCTTACATTTTGCTTGCTCTTACATGTTTTGGGAGAACATAGCTTGTTTCACATACTACAGAGGAACAGAGGACGTTTTGGTCAGCAGTGAGCTGCTGCTAGAATTTTACTTGATAGGAATTTGCCAGCATTGTCCATGGTGCACTTTGGTAGAGCTAACATGGAGCTGACAGCAAACAGAGTCCCAGCAGCCAAACATGTTCTGTGATGGCTGACCCGGGCAGGGAGAGGCACGTTTGGACATTGAGAGCAGTTTCCAGTATAAACAGCCAATGTTCAGTGGATGGGAGTCTGAGAAGTCTCTAATACTAACAAGATATGAGGACCAACACATTCACATACACACTCAAATATCCACATGTACAAGACTCCAGTGAAAAGGCCCTCATACACAAACACAATCACAGACGCACACAAACATTATAAAAGCAATTCATAGCCAAACAGCTGGATGAACTGGCCTCTCCCAGTCTTTGGTCTCAGCAGCTGTTTGATCCTCAAAGAAGCCAGTTTTCCAAGTACTATTGATTGATTTCCAGACAGCCTTGAAAACATTCAGTCATGGCAAGAAAAAGTGCATGAGATAATTTTTCCAAAATACCGTATTCTATCAACGTCTCCTACCATGTAACCAAATATTCGTAGAAATAGAAAGAGAATAGATCGAAAACCACAGTCACCTACTCAGCTTCCTCGTTTCTGCCTAAGTCACAGATCTGTAGCACACATGTATCACTAGTCAGTCCTGTATCACACGACAGTGTAAACAGTGTATACTTTCAGACTTAAGAGATTTAAAAAAATTTGCTTGAAACATAAATGTGATTTACTAATTTACTAAGTCAATATGGAGAATGAGACTGCTTAAAGTAATTCTACTGATTCTGCTTCAGTCCATTCAAGGACTCAATTATTCAAGGAATTAAAACATTTAGGTACCATTCTCATGCAGAAAGTGTAGGTTTTCAAATTGTTGTGCCACTGTGTTGTTTACTGATGCTGGAGAGATGTACTGATCAGACTTCTAGATGTGTGACCTGTAGACAACAAGTTTATATATCTAAATTACAAAACAGTTTTTCAGTCCTTTATTTCAAAATGTTTCCAAAAAGTATTGCAATTCCAAAAATCACTCAAAAGAGTGTTTTGGTTTTTTTTAAATCTCAGCCCTTTCCAGCTGAGTTGTGGATAGGTATACAGAACTACAACTACTCTGTGAAGGATAGTGAACATTAACGTCATGGTTAAAATAAACCAACATTTACAGTTGGCAGGACAGAGGACACAAACCCCGACCTTCTGAAGACTTTGCTGCCGTATAACGGTAAGCTAAATCCTGACCATTTTTCTAGACTGTCTTACTTTCCTACACACATACACAAAATGCCTGGATTCAAACAAAGTAAAACTGATCTCTGATAAAGCCAAACCATCTGGGAGGCCAGGTTACTGACACTATCAAGCTTGTCGTGAAATAACAAAGCCAGGAACTGAGCACATAAATACATTCTGAAATGTACAGAACTCTGACTTGCATACACAATGCCTCACTTGTTTTCTCAAAGGTGAATTATCCGCAGACTCAAAATGCCTCACTTGCTATCTCTGATCTCTGCTCTGCACTCTGAAAGTTTTGTCTGTGTTCAACATGCACAGCATTATGTGTCACAAATGCATCGTATTAGAGGTGGGTTAGGGTTAGGTAACCAGCTGATTAGATTATCAATCCCATTGTAAACAGAAGATGCAGATAGTTGAAGCAGACAAATATGTTAACAGCCACAGCAAGACACTGCATGCTTGGCTGAAGCCACTGAGTGCCTCCTCTCAGCCTATTATTTATTTGTCTGAGCTGTAATTAATGATGGTGAAGGTCATGAGGTTGTGACTCTGGGAGGAAACGCTATCAGTAAAAACATGTTTAGGCTGGTAGACACTTGCCAGTAGAACGCTGTGGAGACAGAGGCTTTCATTAAAGAGATTAAAAAGGATATCCCCCTTCTTTATTCATCTTTTTCACACTTTACTGTCAAGATGTGTGCATACTGAGAACTCTCATACAGCTACAGTGTTTAGAGAACAATTGTAGATGTTTCTGTTTTACCTCTGTGGGGGGAGGGGGGTCTTCTGCTTTCTAGATGCCACAGGATACAACTTTAAAACATAGAGAGACGTGAAGGAATGCAGAAAGATGTCTGTGTAGTTATATCTGTTAGTGACATAATTTCACACAAGCTCTTTATGACTCCTTTGGCAGAAGTAAGGTAGGGTTACACACATCTTGTCTTAAGACCTCTATTATAACCACTACGGACAGTACAATAGCGTACACGCACCACTAGCGTTGCATGAGCCCTGTGAGCAAAGCGCAGAGGAAACACCTAATAAAACTGATATAAGACACTGAAGACACACCTGCCACTTCAAACACAGAGAACATGTACTTATAGACACACACCTTCTAAAACTGTTCCAGATGGAGGTGGCTGTAAGACATCTTGCAATGAGATCACAAGAGAACAAGAAGGCACAAAATTCTCTCATATAACAGTGTCTTCATTTTGTGTGCGTGTGATGTTTGTGTGTAAACATGTAATTTGCTCCAGTTTATGTATTCTAAGCACCACTAGAGCAGTGAGTGTTTCTTTTCCAACTAGGACCAAATTTAACATCTCAATACATCAAAGAAAAGAGACCAAATCTCTCTTCCTTTCCTCCTTAATTAATTCCTTTTTTTCTTCAACATTTTCCTCCTTTCTTTCTGTGATTTCTGTTCTAGATTTCCTATTTTCTATAACTTTATTGCCTTCTTTGTGTGTTGGTGCGCATTGTTTTGTCCTTTTTTGATTTTAGATTCATTTGTTCATTGTCTTCTTAAACTGAACCTGTATTTTGAAACTTTGGCCAGTATGTTTACTGTCGCACGTCTTCTCTAGTCACTTCCTGTCAGTCCTGTCCTGGTTTCCCCAGGACTATCCCACGACCAGGTAAGAAAAACTCACCTTCTGTTCTCTCTCTTCACTCTCACCAGCTCACCGCTCAGATTTGGGACAGGGGTCTCCACTGCCGTGTAGTCTGCTCAGAGGAAACTTTGCGTGCCAAACTCTTTTTCTTATGGTAGCAACTCGAGAGCCTGACTAAGGTTCCTGCAACCAAGCTTGGCAGCTAACTTTTCAAGCAACAGGAACACCCAAGCCAGTTAGCGTCGAGCTACTAACTCTGTAAGGAAAACAAAGGATGGATTGATTTCCTTCGACCTGCACAGTTGAACACTGCATTGCAAAGACTGCACTGGAACCACAATTCTTCGCTGCCTGGCTCATCAACAACCGATTCAATCGCTAGCTAACCCGTATCCTACACAGATCGCGTACATGTAACTTGAACTGGCCTTAACCATAGCCACACATGTGGAGAGGAAATTCAGAGCTCCCACTTCACATACTCTCATTCCTTCTGACTACACGTGTTTTCACGCCATGCATGCAGAACATACACATATACCACCATACATGATACACCAGCAGCACCCACACAACCCACGCTACACTGTAAACAAGATTACTGAACAAAAACAAAATAGAACAAGGGGAGCATGTTGCTATCAGGAGGAGGCGGATGGAAGGACCACATATTGGCATCCTGGCTTTGGCTAAATCTACATCTGTCCACTGCAGATCATCATCCACACCCTGGAGGAGTAACTAGAAATGGTTTGTTTCTTCACAGTATTTGATGTGGTTGCTTCAGAATCTCCCTCTCCTCTTTTCTCTTGTAAACATGGCCATAATGAGATAAACACTGTCCTCCCTTCGTGTTTTTTGTGTCTCTCACATTCCCTTGTCCTCCTGCACGTAATAATTTATACTTTCCTTCCTATATCCTTCTAGTTTCCTTAATTCCATCTCCTCCTCCCCCCTCTGTATTTTGGGCACTCATTAAGAGATACAGTTCTGTCTCCCTTCTCTATAACTACAATGCTTTTCTGAAAGCATCCTCTTTCCCTGCTCCTCTCTATTCTTGGCATTTCTTTTCATTAGGACAGATCATTCATTGATTATTAAACTGTCTTGACAGTGAGGTTGTGGACTGCCTTAAGGTCATTAATAATATATAGATTACTGTACATTTCCAGAGTTGTGAACTCCAGAGACTACAGTACCAGTTAGGGTTAGGGTTAGGGGTGCTGTAGGGTAGAAATAAAGTGTCAGCAAAATACAACATGGGAGTAAACTGTAGTATGCTATTTACTGTACACCAGCCCTAATCAATTGGCGGCCAGTGGGTCACATCCGGCCCAGAAGCAACCTCCATGTGGCACAGCATAATCTGATGTATGACAACATAAGTAAACTAGTGGAAGTAGCTAATGGGAGAGCTATTTCATTTCCATGCGCTGAACCGATAACAGCCAATTCAGGGCTCAACAATAAGGGCTGCAAGACCTGCAACCTCCTCTGTGTCTCCACACACACAAACACGGAGCAAAGTCAGCAGATCAGCTGACGCTACCGAAGCTTAAGACAACTACGCTCATTAGTGTAAGTATGTGGTGCAATAAAACCTTTGTGAGTAAAAATGCAATACTTTATCAACACACCTGTTTAATAAGCATAAACATGTAGAACGCAATATTTTGATCTGCTCAGTCTCTCATCCACCGCAGTTTTACACAAGCACAGCTCTGATTTATTTTTGTGGCATTTTAAATGTCGATCGATATCGATAAAGAACTGTACCACTAAGTTGGAATTAATAAGAGTGTATCAATAAAATCATTTCCATGTCCTGGTTTTAAAATCTTGCCCGATAGAATTTTTAACTTAATAGTCCAGTTGTGCACTTTTTGTTTTAGTGCTAGAGGCATATTCTGCACTTCCCACCACAACATGTGCCATTTGGGGACTGCTGTTAAAAAAGGGGCCTTGTAGTGCCACAAGTTCATAAATATTTTGTATCCTGGGTCTCAAACCCATTAAAATGACTTAGAACTAGGAAAGGGTTCAAGCAGGAACTGGAAGATACACGAGAACCACTCTGAGCAGAGTAGAGACTGACATGGGTACTAACAGGTATAGGTCTTGAGGGCTAAGCACCATACAAAATCTTGGATCTTGCAGAAAACTGGCCTCTACTGTATGTGCTATTTAGGCTGTTGTTTGGGTCTCTGGAGAATGGAAACATGAGGACAACTAGAGGGCAGGTGATGTAGGACAGGAAATTTCAGACAAACAATGAGTAGGGAGTAGGAAGAGAAAAAGATTCTATGGGTGTGTTCGGACTGGATGCAAAGCCAATTTTACAAGCAGCAAGAGTGCACACATAGAATAGCAGGGTTGGGGAGTAACGGATTAAGTAACTGTATTCTGTAACAGTACAGAAAATAAAGACGTAATCAGATTACAGGTACCTTTTGTAAAAATGGGGATTACACATAGGGATTACTTTAAGAACAAAGTTTCCATTAAACAGAAAGCGGACTGCTATTTGCTATTTACGTGTTTCCTGTAAAAACACACAGCTAGTGAGGGATTTGTCGCAGATATTGACTACCAGTATAGTCAGTAGTTGAATGTGGTTACACCCTATCCCATTCATGCAGACTCTGTGTGGACCGTGCGGACTGATTCCAGCTCCCAGTGAATGAACACGGCAGACGGACCCGAGCGCAGACTCTGAGACTGACGGAGGCCAGTTTGACCACTGGGAATGCAGTACAAAGTTGGTGTTCTTACCGGTTTGGCTCAACTAATGAGGCTGTGTTCGGTCCAGCTTCGTTGCCTGCAGCAGTTAGCTGACTTGCTACAGCAACAAGCAAAGCTATATGTCCAAACTCATAAATCACAGAGTTGAGGCAGAGCAGCAGGAACATCAGAGAGAAAACCAGTAAATATTTTCCATCAAATATGATCCAGTTTCAGTAAAATCAATGAATAAAGGTGTGCTTTTGTTCAGTAATCAGTGGGGCCCGTCTCAGAAACACTATTTTTCGCACCTTTTAAGAAAGCTTTTCACTGGACACTAAATGAATGCAGGCCCCCAGTGCAGGATGATTCATCAACATTTTAAAATTGTTTTCCAGGAAATGACACACTCTAAAATGCCTTCAATAATACCTACAAAACAAAATTTTTTGTCATTGATGGGCCAGATCCTGAAATATGACTTATTGGCCTAGAGCAAGGCATCATATAAAAACATTCAAGCATAACATCGATTTTGATTGGGATATTTTACAATTGTATGTTTCTCTAAAAATACACTGAGCAGACAACGCATTTTATCTTTATTTGCATATTTGGTATTGAAGTAATCCAAAAGTAAGTAAAAGTAATCAGGTTACATTACTATTATTTATTTACATTACTGATTACATTTTTTTAAAAGTAATTAGCAGTGCTGTCAAACGATAAAAAAATTTTAAATCGCGATTAAACGCATGTTTTATCACATGATTAAAATTCTATTATTATTATTATTATTATTATTATATCTGTGGTGCAGTGGTTAGCACTGTCGCCTCACAGCAAGAAGGTCGTGTGTTCAAACCCCAGTTGCCCCGGCCTTTCTGTGTGGAGTTTGCATGTGTCTCCAAAATTGTCCTTAGGTGTGGATGTGAGTGTGAGTGGTTGTCTGTCTATGTGTGGCGACCTGTCCAGGGTGTGCCCCGCCTTTCGCCCGATGTAAGCTGGGATTGGCTCCAACCCCCCGCAGCTCTGTATGCAGGATAAGCAGTTGACGATGGATGGATGGATCTTAACTGTTTTAAGTCTGTATTAACGATAACAATTCTTGCCAGTGTATCTTGATTGGAAATCAAATTAATGCAAAGAAAGTTAGTTTTTGAACTTGACTTTAAGATTTATTTGATTATTTCAAATCAAAAGATTTGCAACGAGACTGAGGTGAAATCAATGTAAATGAAATATAGTGTTTCTTAAGCTTGCTTTCAAAAATGTACAAAATGTACACACATTATTATAAAGTGCATAACAAATACAATACTCCATTGCTACATTATTTTTGAATTCAGTTGAAACCAATGAGAAAGCACTTGCTTTATGTAGGAGTTTCAGTTTGACTGCTTTCTCAGTTTCATACAGGCTATGTATGCGTGCAACAGTAACAGGTAACAGTACCAGTGACAGTGTAAAATAAGAATATTTGACACACGCGATTAACACGATTAACACAATTAAAACACTTTATGATCAGTCCTTAATCTCATCGCGATTAACGCGTTAATGCTGACAGCCCTAGTAATTAGTAATTGTACATTTTTAAAGTAACCCTCCCAACCCTGTAGAATGGATATAAATTTCGATATAATGCAAATTAGTCATAACAGGCATAAACCAGTGTTTGCATTCCTAGGTTCCTAGGATATGCACAAACTGGCACTGGGGGAATGCATACGCTATCTCGGCTGCAGTCTAAATGAAAGTGGTGTGATGCGAATTTGCAACTATCGATGTTAAGGGGTTAACTGTCTCTCGCTCACCTGTGGTTCCTTCCCTGTTTGAATGCAGTCCTCTCTGTTACCAGGTAATGGGGGCCAGTAGATCTACCAAAGAAGAAAAAAGAGAGATTGAGGAACTGAACAACAATAAAAAAGAGCATGATGATTAATTACTTTGAAGTAATGCAAACAACCACCTTTGACTCTGTTAATCGAATCAAAACATACTAATAAGCCCCTGTGTCATTAAATTTGAATATCCTGCAAATGAAGCTGTTAGGGCCAAATTGAGCAGAACAGATCCTCTACATATGATGAAACAAAGGCTTTGGAATGAAGAGCCAAGGAGTTTGGGAGTTAATGTTTGGCTTGTAAAGCTGAAACCATGATTGAGACATGACAGACACATTTATCACTCCAGTTCTCTAGAGATTCGTTTCAGTTCACGCAAATTACAAAAAAATATATTTTCAAACTTACCTCTAGCGGTACCTATAAAATAAGTCTAGAAACAATGTCCAGGTTACTCTGGATAACCCACTGACTTTGCAGTTACCAATTTTCATTGGAACAACTTTCTGCTTAATAAATACTCCCTATGAAATATATTCTATGCATTTTCCAGAGTAGAGGATCATTGTTTTTTGGGGGGAAAGTCAGATATCTCAAAGACGTATGCGTATCTCAAAACCTTTTAGTAATTTTTGCCACACACAATCTTGCACTACTGAGATTAGCGATTAAGTGGTATGGAAATTTTCTGGAAGGCAATTTTAATTTAATCACCATGTTATTAAAAGTGATTTAAATGTAAAAGACT
>NC_060157.1:23272675-23276956 GCF_021292245.1 Micropterus dolomieu | reverse complement strand
CCAGTAGATCTACCAAAGAAGAAAAAAGAGAGATTGAGGAACTGAACAACAATAAAAAAGAGCATGATGATTAATTACTTTGAAGTAATGCAAACAACCACCTTTGACTCTGTTAATCGAATCAAAACATACTAATAAGCCCCTGTGTCATTAAATTTGAATATCCTGCAAATGAAGCTGTTAGGGCCAAATTGAGCAGAACAGATCCTCTACATATGATGAAACAAAGGCTTTGGAATGAAGAGCCAAGGAGTTTGGGAGTTAATGTTTGGCTTGTAAAGCTGAAACCATGATTGAGACATGACAGACACATTTATCACTCCAGTTCTCTAGAGATTCGTTTCAGTTCACGCAAATTACAAAAAAATATATTTTCAAACTTACCTCTAGCGGTACCTATAAAATAAGTCTAGAAACAATGTCCAGGTTACTCTGGATAACCCACTGACTTTGCAGTTACCAATTTTCATTGGAACAACTTTCTGCTTAATAAATACTCCCTATGAAATATATTCTATGCATTTTCCAGAGTAGAGGATCATTGTTTTTTGGGGGGAAAGTCAGATATCTCAAAGACGTATGCGTATCTCAAAACCTTTTAGTAATTTTTGCCACACACAATCTTGCACTACTGAGATTAGCGATTAAGTGGTATGGAAATTTTCTGGAAGGCAATTTTAATTTAATCACCATGTTATTAAAAGTGATTTAAATGTAAAAGACTTCAGATTCATTGCACAATCGTCTTCAATCTTCTGTTTTGTGTCTAGAACTTAAATTAGACATTTTGCTTTAAACAAGCAGGAACACTGTTCTCAGCAAAACCCCCACAGTATCTCAATAACAGCATCTAAAATTTTATATATATATATATATATATATAAATAAACATTTCTTCAATTTACAATTATCACAGTATTGATCCAAGATTGCCTAATAAGAGAAGTACTCTCATTCTGAAAATTCAATAAGGAGAAGAGGTGAATCTCAGTTAAGCATAAAATAAAATTTGGAGCTGACACAATGGGACCAGTTTTCACACTGTTTTCAGCTAACAGAAAATGAAATCAAATTGCTACTGAAGAAGAAAGCCGAAATCTGTCTCAGTTTAGAGGCAATGACGTGTGTAATACTGTAGTTTTGTGCAGACTACCAGAGGGTTTCAGTGAGACAATAGGTCTTTGTCTGGTCCAGTAGGAAACAAGCCTTGTTTTCACAAACAGGGAGAATAGAAACCAGAAAGGAAAACAAACGGTCCTGACTTGCATTACTGTGTCTGATTATGTTCAGTGAGTACCTGTGAGTGTGTGTGTGTGTGTGTGTGTCAAGGGACCTCTGTGCAGGATTGGGGAGTAACAGATTACATGTAACGGCGTTACGTAATCATGATGCAAAATAAGTAACTGTCTTCCGTCCAGTACAGTAATCATGTTACAGTTTTGTAAAATTGGGGATTACTCATAGGGATAACTTTAAGCAGAAAGTTCCCATGAAACACAAAACACAGTACTATTTGCCTCCATATGTTTTTTATATATGTCTTATATGTGTTTCTGTAAAAACACAAAGCTAGGGAGGGACGTGTTGCTGACATTGATTGGCGTTTACAGTCGCCAGTAGCACCGACTGTGTGTTTACACCCCCACCCCGTCATGCACACTCTATGCGGCCTGGTTCCAGCTCCCAGTGAGTGAACACAGCAGCTGGACCGGGAGCGAGCACAGCCTCCAAGACCGAAAGAGGCCAGTTTGACCACTGGGAATACAGTAATGTTACCGAGGTGATTTTCTTGCTGGGTTTGGCTCTTGGCACCCCGGGGTGGGGAGTAAGCTAGCAGCATGGCTAATCGAACGAGGTAACCAGCCATAGGCTACAGTTAGTCGTTTAACAAAAAGTAAAGCTATCCATCAAGAAGCTCTGTGTAAATCATCTCAGTAAGTTACTGGACTCCCTGTTGGTCTCTGAGGCTGTGTTCGGTCCTGTGTTCGGTCCTGTGTTCGGTCATGTCGTGTTCACTGGGAGGCTGCTGTTCAAGGTTTTGTTGACCGCTCGCCCGGCTCCAGTTCTTACACAAGCGCTGCACCCCGCCATCACTCCCTGCTGGGTCCCACCATAGACTTTATAGAAAAATGGCTGTAGTGTCTGTGACGTCACCCGTTGGTTTCTGAAGCAAGTATATCCAGCTGCAGCCTGCAGACCGTGACGGAAGTTGACGGAAGTTGAACTTCCAAATATGGTTTGTCCCAGAAGACACTGCGCACAAAACGTGATGACGTTCATCTCGGCTTACGTACATGATAGATCCTAATGCAAACCGTTCTATTCTTTAGAAGCCAACAACAGAACTTTAAATACACTTCTGAGAAGTTTTTAGGTGAGAAATCAACTGTGTAGATTTTGAAGATCAGTGGTTTTACGAAGATCAGCAGTTTTACAAAAATTGGCAGCGAATCGAAAATGTGTTCAAACGTTTTCGGAGTTGAGAAGCTCCACAAGTGCCGACGGGTGTTATATAGCTGCAGTAACGTTACCGGAGGCTGCACAGCAACACAATGGAGGTTAATGGATAGGGTTAACCGGTCGACATGCATATAATCAATAACTTTAGGCACACACCCTGGTTGGGGTTAGAAGAATATATTTCGGCTGTCAGGAATAGCTAACTAGCTGCGGTTAGCTCCCCCAGGCCCAGTCACACAGACCACTGCAGCCAACACAGCAGACATGTCCAGCAACAGCTGATAATGTTCGTACCGCTGTTATTCTGTCAATAAATTCTCAGTAATGTTAAGTTTTAACCTAAATCGAGACACATCTGGGTCATGATGTAACATTACAGAATATTCTTGGTTTGTGAAACTTAAAATCACTTTGGAAGAAATAAAATATACAACAGTGGTATGAATTGAAACATTGCCTTATTATTATCATTAGGCTATTTATAGTAATAATAATTTATAGTAGAATTATAGTATAAATATACTTTATTAATAGTATATAAATATAGTATAGTAAATATTAACACATAACGTACACTGATTACTATGTTGACACTTGACACCTCTTTTTTTAACGGCTTTTTTTAATTTAACAACTATGCGTGGACCGAGCGGTCAAGATAAACGTCATCACGTTTTGTGCGCGGTGGCTTCTGGGACAACCCATATATGGAAGTTCAACTTCCATCACGTTTGTCTAGTTTTTATATGGTATGTCTGCGGGCTGCAGCTGGACCCTTCTCGCTGGACCCTTCTCTTCTGAAGAGCAGTTTTGAAGCCCAAATTGGGCGGAGCTGGCCGGCGCCATCTTGGCAGCGCGTCACTCCAGGATAACCAAAAATGACATTACATGACATTATACTTCACAGGTGTTGTTTATCTCAGTCAGAGTCATGGTGAAGGCAAATTATATTTATTGACATGAATGTGTGTAGCCAACAAGAGGATGCCGTGAGTACCATCAGGTTACCCACCAGTGACACACCCCTATCCCATTCTCCCGAGACCCAAGCCAAATACGGCAACACTCTAGGGTCCAAACACATAAACAGTAACTGTGTGTGGTTTTAGTGGTTCCTTTTGTTGGTGGGGCTTCAGACTGTTGCAGATGCCACATGTCGTGATATCATAGTTTATGGATGGCCAGAACACACTTTCTCTCACCCGTCTCTTTGTGGATTCCACGCCTCGGTGTCCCTGGTGGAGTGCGTTCAAGTAGTCAGGGTGCAAAGCTGTGGGAATAACCGCCCCGCTGCCTTTCATGATGATGTGATCTTCCACAGTGAGTTCGTCATGGAAACTGAAGAATGGTCTCACTTCTGCCGGTATGCTGGATATACACTACCGTTCAAAAGTTTGGGGTCACATTGAAATGTCCTTATTTTTGAAGGAAAAGCACTGTACTTTTCAATGAAGATAACTTTAAACTAGTCTTAACTTTGAAGAAATACACTCTATACATTGCTAATGTGGTAAATGACTATTCTAGCTGCAAATGTCTGGTTTTTGGTGCAATATCTAAATAGGTGTATAGAGGCCCATTTCCAGCAACTATCACTCCAGTGTTCTAATGGTACAATGTGTTTGCTCATTGGCTCAGAAGGCTAATTGATGATTAGAAAACCCTTGTGCAATCATGTTCACATATCTGAAAACAGTTTAGGTCGTTACAGAAGCTACAAAACTGACCTTCCTTTGAGCAGATTGAGTTTCTGGAGCATCACATTTGTGGGGTCAATTAAACGCTCAAAATGGCCAGAAAAACAGAACTTTCATCTGAAAC
>NC_060157.1:23266350-23272575 GCF_021292245.1 Micropterus dolomieu | reverse complement strand
GGAGCCAATTTCATCCTACAACAGGACAATGACCCTAAACACACCTCCAAATTGTGCAAGACCTATTTAGAGCAGAAGCAGGCAGCTGGTATTCTATCGGTAATGGAGTGGCCAGCGCAGTCACCAGATCTGAACCCCATTGAGCTGTTGTGGGAGCAGCTTGACCGTATGGTACGCAAGAAGTGCCCATCCAACCAATCCAACTTGTGGGAGCTGCTTCTGGAAGCGTGGGGTGCAATTTCTCCAGATTACCTCAACAAATTAACAGCTAGAATGCCAAAGGTCTGCAATGCTGTAATTGCTGCAAATGGAGGATTCTTTGACGAAAGCAAAGTTTGATGTAAAAAAGATCTTATTTCAAATACAAATCATTATTTCTAACCTTGTCAATGTCTTTACTCCATTTTCTATTCATTTCACAACGTATGGTGGTGAATAAGTGTGACTTTTCAGGAAAACACAAAATTGTTTGGGTGACCCCAAACTTTTGAACGGTAGTGTACGTCGTGGCCAGCCATTTTGGATGAAGCGGGTGAGAGTCTGAAGGGCATCGTCCACAGCTGTGTGCTCGCGTAGTTCACTGAGCCGCTGTGGAGATATTGACTGGATGGTCATTACCTCAAATTCAGGCTGTTCCTCTTTTTGAGGAGGGGCACTATGTCTTGGTGCACGTGAGAGGGTATCGGCCAGATAGAGTTGTTTCCCTTTTTTGTAGGTGAGAGTCAGGTTGAATTTTCTCAACATCATACGCTGCAGGCGTGCTGGGACAGTGTGAAAATCCTTGTTGTGGATTGTGACCAACGGTTGGTGATCAGTCTCGATCATGACCGGCTTGCCGTAGATGTAGTCATAGAACTTGTAGCAGGCGAACTGGCACTGGTTTTTCCACGTTGTAATATTAGAGCACAGGTGGGATGGTGACGCATGTTTTGAGCTCATCAAAAGTCGCTTGGTGGTGCTGTGTCCAGCTCCAGACCACATCCCTGTGCAGAAGTCGGCGTAGTGGTGTTGGTAGTTCATTCAAGATTGGGATGAATTTTCCTAAGTAGTTAGCCATTCCAAGGAAGTGTTGGAGAGCTGTTTTGTCCTCTGGTGGTGGCATTTCCCGTATTGCTGTGGTTTTTGCTGGGTCAGCTCAGAGTCCGTCCTCCGTAAACACATGTCCGACATAGCTCACCTCCTTGAGCCCAAACTTTTTTGGGTTGAGTCTTAGTTTTACATGTCTGGCTCGATCCAGCACTTTCTTAAGGTTTTTGTCGTGTTCCTCGACTCCCTTGCCGCCAATGATGATGTCATCCTCGATTATGGCACATGGGCATCACGCAAAGACTTGTTCCATGGCTCTTTGGAAGAACTCAGAGACTGTGTTGATGCCAAAGGGCATCCTCAGGAACTTGAATCTGCCAAAAGACGTAGTGAATGTTGTGCGGAGAGATGAGTCCAGTTTGATTTGCCAGAAAGAGCTTTGTGCATCGAGTACAGAGAATATGGTAGCGCCTGACATCTGTGCTGCCACCTCCTCTACTGTGAGCATGGGATGGTGGGGGCGCATCAACGCCTTGTTTAGGTTTTTTGGATCTATACATATGCGAACGTCGTCGGCCTCTTTTTTATGTGTGGCCACCATGTTGGAGACCCATTCTGTGGGTTCATCTACAGGTTCAATGACTCCCAGAGCTTGCATTCTCTGGAGCTCTTGTTTCACCTTTTTTGAAGGAGCGCTCCCACTCTATAGCATCGGGTCCTGCCAGGTTAAGGAGTATGTAGGCTTTTGTTTTGGCAGGTTTATCGCTGTGTGCAGCAGCTATGAATATTTCATATTCCCGTTCGAACTTACGCCTGTTCTCTGCCACATTTCCATCAAAGTCTGGACGTCTGAATCCATCCGCCATGTTGATGTTTTGCCTTCCTCGTGCAGGCCTGACACAACATTGACATAGATTTCTGCCGTTCCTACCAGTTCAGGAGAGTTGTTCCAGAAACGTGGTCGCGTCGAGGGAAATCCCACTCCTGACACCATATTGTTTATCTCACTCAGAGTCGTGGTGAAGGCCAATTACCTTTATTGACATGAATGTGTGTAGCCAACAAGAGGATGCCGTAAGTACCATCAGGTTACCCACCAGGGACACACCCTGAGACACACCCCGTTCTCCTGAGACCCAAGCCAAATACGGCAACACTCTAGGTTCCAAACACATAAACAGTAAAGCTGTCTACAACAGGGTTTTAAATGCTTTTTAATAAATGTGCTAATGTTATTTTGCAACACTAAAGTTAGATTTTGTTGAGACCAATGTTAACAGTTAACTATGAATCAGTTATTACTTACGTTAACATTTACATCTCAAACCAAATATTTGAAGCAAATCAATTAACCCTTTATCTGTCCACCAGTTTCACCAAAATCTGTGAATAAAGTTGTGTTTTGGACTGTTATCACTGGGGCCTGGCTCCAGAAACACTGTGCTCCAGCAGCTTCACAGAATGATTAGAAATCTTTTCATCGGACGCTAAATTAATACAAGTACAGAATGAGTCATCAACATTTTTAAATAGTTTTCCAAATGACAAACTCTTAAAAATTATCAAGAATACCTACAAAACACATTTTTTTTGTCATTGATGGGACAGATACTGCTGTAGGGATGACATGCAATGCATATCAGAAAAACATTCAAACATGGATTTTAATTTCAAGGGAAAGGGATATTTTGTACATGTTTCTTTAAAAATACAGAGCAGAAAACGCATCATTGATACTCTCTTTCTTCAATTGCCTATTGAGTTTCCCTGTCTGTAAAATAAATGCATATTGTTTAGAAATTCATTGTGTAAGATGACATATCAGACATGATACCACCAGCAATAAAAGAACTGCCCATCCCTCCTTTGTTAACACGTGTGTGAACACGTCCCAGCTCCACAAGGAGCTTCGGGCTCATTATGTCCAGTGCCATGGTGCTTGTTTCTATGAGTAACATGATGATAAACAGTGGGGAATAACTTAGGGACAGTGGTTTACTAGCCTCTCATCCTGCTGTTAAACATTGTCGCAGCTGCCTCTGAAGCCTGGGCTGCTCCACCCTGCACATGGCACTTTCAACAAGAAAGAGAATAAATCTATTTTCCAAAAACAATTCATTTAAGGGCATATGTATACAAAATCGAAGTATGTTTCTGGATTTAAGAATTTTAGTGAAAACGCTCCACCTTCACACTATCTGACTGGAGGGTCTGTCTGACACCCTGCTTTTGCCTAAAAGCTGGCTTGCAATTGTGGGAACCCACAAGAATCAATCATTTGTTTCATGCCTGAATGAAATTAATAAATATATTAGTCTAAAACTTGGCTTGAAATGGTCTAGATATCTGGGCCAGTTTTTTTGTATGATGCTGGACTGATATAAATGTGTGCCTGTTGAAAGGCCTGGCTCAAACACACTGTCTGACCTAAAGCAGCCTGACAGCATGCCTGACTGATAGTGATGTACTGTGAAATCAGGCCCTGCCTAAAACCTGGCTGACAAAGGCTTAAGTCTGTGTACTGCAATATTCCATTCATTGTCCAAGTTTTCTGTTCCGCTCACTTTAGGAACTATGGCCGACCTGCGCCGGCCCTCTGTGTTCCTTTCTATGTTTAACTGTTGCTCGACACCTTATTAATGTGACCTTTTCTCTTCAAAGTGCAATTTCATTTTTAATCCACCCTTAATTCATGTGTTATGTCTTTGATCTTTGAACTTGGGTTTATATTAACTGCGAAAAAAATCTCTCCAGAGCTGGAAACAAGCGAGCCAAGCAGGATGGTGTGAGCACAGCCTGTGCTTTAAACTTCAAGCTGGAATTGGTCATAACCTTTAACAACCACTGTGAATAAACAAGTCCTTCAAAAACATCAGTAGCTCCAGACACAATACTTTAGAAGTCAGCCAAAGCCATGAAAAGATAAAAATCATCAAATGGTATCTTTGTTCATGTGCCAGCTGCTAAACAACCCAAACAGATCAAAACCCTCCACTACACTTCACACTTTTTAGTTCAGATTACAACAGCTGGAAACAGGGTTAACCCAGCTTGGCTTGTAGGTACATAACATTTATGTTGCTTGGCTTGTAGGTACATAACATTTATCAAATAAGTATTACGTTCATCATATTTTTCATATTTCACAATAAAAATACAATCCCCTTTCAATTCAATTTTTGTGTATATTATTTATTTTCACTGAACTTGTATCTCTGGTACATAAAAGCAGTAAAATAGCTGGGACACAAGCTAACGTGTTGATGTAAGCATACTTTTCCATTCTGATGAACTCAGTTGTAATTTATGCACAAAACCATCAGTCTTTTTGTCAGTTTAGTGTTGCTGAGCCAAAGCAAAATTTGGCAGAAGCAGAGAGATAGAATCATGATGTGATGAGCTTATTTTTGACTGCATCAGAATGCAACAAAGCTGGAATTGCCTGATTAAAATATTGGACTGAAACACTGTCAGAACCTTTGAACTCTTAAATCATAAAACAAACTCAGAAAAGAAATGTTGTCCCTTTCAACACAACCTCTGATTTTATCAACACATCATTTTTTACATTGTATTCTTTTGAGGCCAAATGGATTAGTCTAGAATTAAGCTACACTAAGCACGCTGAGCCAGAAACCATCTCCAAAATCAACAAGGAAGCAGCAACACAAGATATGTTACTAGACAATAAGCAAAATAAATCAGTTATCTGAACATACTAAAACCTTTGAAAAAGTCTCTGACAGGTGTTAACCATAATCCCAGGCCAAAACCCCCCCCACCCCCCAAAAAATAAGATCCAACATTTTATAAACAATCAACTAAGATGGTCTATCAAATACCATTCATACCTATATATGTATCAGCAAGGAGAAAGTAGAATATTTACTCTGTCCAATGAAACATTTACACAAACTAAATCGGCCTTTGCTTTAGTTTTTCCAGTTGTTAATTTTAATCGTTCCACTTCCCAGATTTGATTCAGTAGGAACTGGATCCAATTTGGAAACACATTGGGTGCAGTGATTCAATGCCATCTGGCTAGTCTTCAACCGAAGCCTTGTGTTTAGAATTACACCATAGTGCCATTTCCAATTGTATTACACTGTTAGTCAGAGTTATAGCGGAACGGGTGGCAAACTAGGTCGTTATGCCAGATATATTGTTAGCTCTCGTGGGCAGAGTTTGAGCTGGAAAACTACAAGCTAGTGTGATAGATTTCACAGTGGTTTACAACTTCACTCTGGTTATGAAAATCTCAAATGTTTTTCACAGAGTGGAGGGCAGAAAAGTGTAAAGCATAGAAAAACTGCTGTTTGCTTGGCAATGATTTACTTTCTGATGTGAGCGGAAAAATTCTGATCCCATAGCAGTATTAGTCAGACTTAACTCCTGTTCATTATGTTTTCAAAAATCTTTCACATTTTTTTTAATACAGAATGATTAGGTGAGTTTGTGTTGCTACAGCTGCAGCAAACATTTGAGAGATGGCGAAATGAGCAAGGAGCAAGGATGCCATTCAATCCAACAGGTAACAGGGGGATACACCTAGCTCTCATCTGAGTTCAAACATCAAACATGCCTCCAAGCACCTTTAAAGCTCGTATTTAACATATTCTATCTATTGTTTCATTCTGTACACAAACAGAAATGTCATTACTAAAATAATTTGTATGTCGTGTGTTTTAGGTGTTGATAGGAATAGTTTTTACTTGGGAGAGAGACGGGCTTGATGTTTCATACTGCTTCCAGTCGTTCCACTAAGCTAAACTCACCAACTCCTGGCCCGAGTTCCGTACAAACATGAGATGGGTGTTGGTCTTCTAAATTCACACTAGGAAAGAAAGTGAATGAGCAAATTTCCCATGCTGAACTATTCCTTTAAAACATCTTTGAACTCATGTCAGAAAGATCTTTAGGCTCTAATTCTACGAAATGATGTGGACATCAGCTGTGGGTTTCATCATCAATGTCACATAAACGCTGTCACAGCAACATTGAACATCAACATGTTTTCTTGGATTGATCATTACCTTTGTGATGGCAAACACTCCTCCTCCGTTCAGCACTGGTTTACGTTTGCCATCTTGTAAAACTTTATTTCATTGAACTGGCATCACTGATGTTGATTTCACAACGCTGGCTCTGATAGAAACACAGACATTAAGCCTCACGGCTTGCAGCAAACTAGAGTATCAA
>NC_060157.1:23213392-23266250 GCF_021292245.1 Micropterus dolomieu | reverse complement strand
AGACAATAAGCAAAATAAATCAGTTATCTGAACATACTAAAACCTTTGAAAAAGTCTCTGACAGGTGTTAACCATAATCCCAGGCCAAAACCCCCCCCACCCCCCAAAAAATAAGATCCAACATTTTATAAACAATCAACTAAGATGGTCTATCAAATACCATTCATACCTATATATGTATCAGCAAGGAGAAAGTAGAATATTTACTCTGTCCAATGAAACATTTACACAAACTAAATCGGCCTTTGCTTTAGTTTTTCCAGTTGTTAATTTTAATCGTTCCACTTCCCAGATTTGATTCAGTAGGAACTGGATCCAATTTGGAAACACATTGGGTGCAGTGATTCAATGCCATCTGGCTAGTCTTCAACCGAAGCCTTGTGTTTAGAATTACACCATAGTGCCATTTCCAATTGTATTACACTGTTAGTCAGAGTTATAGCGGAACGGGTGGCAAACTAGGTCGTTATGCCAGATATATTGTTAGCTCTCGTGGGCAGAGTTTGAGCTGGAAAACTACAAGCTAGTGTGATAGATTTCACAGTGGTTTACAACTTCACTCTGGTTATGAAAATCTCAAATGTTTTTCACAGAGTGGAGGGCAGAAAAGTGTAAAGCATAGAAAAACTGCTGTTTGCTTGGCAATGATTTACTTTCTGATGTGAGCGGAAAAATTCTGATCCCATAGCAGTATTAGTCAGACTTAACTCCTGTTCATTATGTTTTCAAAAATCTTTCACATTTTTTTTAATACAGAATGATTAGGTGAGTTTGTGTTGCTACAGCTGCAGCAAACATTTGAGAGATGGCGAAATGAGCAAGGAGCAAGGATGCCATTCAATCCAACAGGTAACAGGGGGATACACCTAGCTCTCATCTGAGTTCAAACATCAAACATGCCTCCAAGCACCTTTAAAGCTCGTATTTAACATATTCTATCTATTGTTTCATTCTGTACACAAACAGAAATGTCATTACTAAAATAATTTGTATGTCGTGTGTTTTAGGTGTTGATAGGAATAGTTTTTACTTGGGAGAGAGACGGGCTTGATGTTTCATACTGCTTCCAGTCGTTCCACTAAGCTAAACTCACCAACTCCTGGCCCGAGTTCCGTACAAACATGAGATGGGTGTTGGTCTTCTAAATTCACACTAGGAAAGAAAGTGAATGAGCAAATTTCCCATGCTGAACTATTCCTTTAAAACATCTTTGAACTCATGTCAGAAAGATCTTTAGGCTCTAATTCTACGAAATGATGTGGACATCAGCTGTGGGTTTCATCATCAATGTCACATAAACGCTGTCACAGCAACATTGAACATCAACATGTTTTCTTGGATTGATCATTACCTTTGTGATGGCAAACACTCCTCCTCCGTTCAGCACTGGTTTACGTTTGCCATCTTGTAAAACTTTATTTCATTGAACTGGCATCACTGATGTTGATTTCACAACGCTGGCTCTGATAGAAACACAGACATTAAGCCTCACGGCTTGCAGCAAACTAGAGTATCAAAAAGCTGCGTTTGTGATCACCAGCCAAGACAGAGAGCAGTAGGAGGATGAGAGAAATATTAAAAGGTGAGCGACATCTGGCTTTCTGTGATGACACAAAGTGACTGGGTGAACAGGGAATTTATGTACACAGTCTTTTTGACGTTTGTATGAGCACAGATACACACATTCACATGTGTACACACACACTGCTGCTCTAAGCTAAAGTGCTGAGGCACAATGGGGTTTTCTGTTTTATAGTTATTTTTGTTCTGTGCTTAGTAGAAACCAGTTTAATGAAACAAAGATTATACTGGGCACTCCACTGAACATGATTATATTGTATATGCTGCACATTTCCCCAGAACTTATTGTTGTAGAGATGCATGTACACATTGAGATGAAATTAAATCCTGTTTATTTTAAATCTGCTCATTTCCCTGGTGTTGAAACCTTCCATAAAAACTCTCAGAAAACTCACAAGATTTAACTGAAAGGTATACTCCCTAACTCCACAAATCACATCAAAACATGTTTCCATGTTTTGTCCATGTTTTGGTTTGCAGTTCTGTGTCTGCCTGTTGTGTCTTGCTTTACTTTACTTCCTGTTTGTGTATTCCTTGTGATTGCCTAATGTGTTTTACCTGTGCGTAATCATCCTGCCAGCTTGTGTGTGTATGTGTGTGTATGTGTAGTCTGTGTGCTTCCCTGGTCTATCTTCATTTAGTGTCCAGTGTCCCCTTGTCTGCGTGTTTGTCTGCCGTGTGTTTTGCCTAGCCTCCACCATGCTAGCTGCCAGCCTGACTACCAGTCTGCTAGCTCCCATGTCGCAAGCCACATCCTTCACTCTAGTCAATTAGATTGGGATGCATTAGTCTACACCCTGAAAATCCAGATTCTGTCCTGCCAGAAACCTGCCTTCTAGCCACTAGCCTTTGCTCCGGCCCACTTGCAGTCTGCCTGCATCCATGTCTGCTAGCAACCAGGCAGTTACGGAGTCTGCTAGCATCCAGGCCACTAGCCACTAGCCATCGCCCCAGCCTGCTAGTAATCTGCCTGCATCCATGCCTGCTAGCAACCAGCCAGCTAGGATCTGCCTGCCTGACTCCTGGCCTGCTCGCATCCGCCAGGCCGACAGCTTCCCCACTCACCTGCTAGTTTGCAACCCTGTCTATTTGCACCTCACCTGCTAGTCATCTGCCTTTATCCCTGTCTGCCTGCACGTCTGCCTGCCTTCTAGCCAACAGCCTGACGACCAGTTTGCTAGCTTGGGTCCAACCAGTTTACTGCCTGTTCCAGCCCCAGAGCCCCTGAGGCCCTCCAGAAGAAGCGTGGCTATCGCCATAGTTGTGCCTCTCTCTCTGCCCAGCTCCTCATCCACACTGCTGCCAAGAACCTCATCCTCACTGCTCCAGCACCAGCACATGGACTCCTCGGTAACCTATGCAAGGATCCTGTATGCGGATTTTAGATCTGCTTTTAACACCTTCATCCCGGCTCTGGACACAGACTTCCTATCCGACAGGAGGCAGCATGTGAAGCTCGGAAAACATGCCTCTGACTCCCAGACCATAAGCATCAGTTCCTGTTCAGGATGCGTTCTTTCCCCTCTGCTATACCAATAGCTGCCCCTTTAATCACCAGTCCATCAAGCTCCTGATGTTTGCGGATGACACCCCCCTCAGTGGGCTCATCTCTGGTGGGGATGATTCTCCTTACAGGGGAGAGACTGATCATTCGATGACCTGGTGCAGCCAGAACAACCTGGAGCTCAATGATATTAAGATTGTGGGGAACATCACCTCCTACTTAAAGCTGTGTGCTTCCTTGGTCCTTTGTCACATGTGACAATATGTGAGCTGTTGCACTGAATAACTATAATAAATAATATACTAAACTAAAATTAAATTCATTCATTCTAATATGAGATACATATAACATACATACCCGGTGTTCTTGACTTAAAGAAGATGCCAAAGTACTACATCAGTTACAAAAACTCAGAGATTCTTCTCAAAATGAGTGCACTTTATTGACTTTATTTAAACAGTTAACTTTCTAAATCAAATATCCAATATTTGTAGATCTGAAATCATGATAGAAGCATGGTAGCATTCTTTCTGCTACTCTCTGTTAGTGTTTGATGACAGTGGATTTCCAGTAACAGATCTGACTTCTGGATCGTAATTCATCTGATGTCATGTCTTTTTGGAGAGCCAAAGAAATTGCAGCTCTCACAGCTTAATCACTGTGTTTGACAAGCCTTAATGACAAATTAATGTACACAAAAGTGTACAGGGTTACATAGATGGAAAAACAAGGTTTAATTTACAACAAGCTGAACTTTTACAGGTATTCCTGCACCGCTAAGGGAACATGATTGTAGAAATGTCTTGGCAAAGAAAGCAAGCTATTAAATGTGACTGTCTAGAATACAACAACTCTGTATATAGAACAAGAGGTGCAAACAAACCCAACAGTAGTACTGCAGTAAATGTAAAATGAAATTTCAAATACATTTCACAATATTCTCCATGCAGTGCATGTTTACAGTAGTTCAGAATTGATTGGTCAGAAATCACATATTTAACCCTGGAAACAGGTTTGTGATCCATTCTTCTTTTATTTTGAAAACTGAACTTTGTTTAAACAAGCTTTAAGCTTTTAATATTTCCATCAATGTTTTCTGTTACCGCTTCAGTGATGCAGTTATATAAAATTAAATGGCTGTTTGGGTTTGAGTCTTTATCGTTGATTTATGACAGAAACTGCTTTAACAGATGTTCTGCAAAGGGGGAATTCTGGAAAAACACAAAATCCTACGCCTATCCATTCAAGTCATATATTATCCTACAGATTGAAACCCCTTGCAAAGTAACTACAACATAAATCAAAATGGAATGATGAATAAAGACTGTACAGAAACTAACCTTTTACAAAACATCCATCATCAGAGCAGAGCAGAATTAAGCATGTTAAAACACTTAGATAATACACCTTAAACTCATATTATTTAGTGTCACGAAAAACCTCACCTCTTTGGATTCACTGCTGGCAGGTCCCAGCAGGAGAGAGTACAGCACGTCTTTCCCTCCCAGGAAGAGGCGGTCACGATACTCATCCAGGAAGACAGCGGTAACAGAGAGCTGGCCATGATGACCGCTGAAAACAGAAGACCTGTTGGTGGACAGCAGATCTACAGAGAGAGGAGAGAAAAGGATGAGCAATGGCTTTCAAAAGAAACCCACAGGAGAGATGGTGGAAGAGATAATGATGCAGGGAGGAAGGAAAGATAAATGCAACTTAATTACCATGAACAGATATCTGCGTATGAATGCAGAATCTGTAGGCAAGGGACAAGATTTTGGTATCGGAGTTCTGGTTTCCATTTGTAGTCTGTATGTAATCCGAGTCATATTGACCAATCATGTTTGAGTGGGCTTTTGTTGCATACAGGTAAATGGTCCATGTGTAGAGCAAAAGAGGTGGAAAGCATCAGCCAAAAGGCAGTCTTGGAACCCATCAGCTATCATCTGACAACGATTTAGCTTTTTATCAATCTCAGAACCACAGAGCTTTTTATTGGCTTTTTAAAACTGTATTTGCATTCAAGTCATTGTCAGACAATAGCGGCTGGGTTATGAGATCGCTAATCAGACTGTGAACAATGACCGGTGCACGAAAGAGGTGGTGTTGGCCAAGATATGCGTTATCCAGATATTCGCTGGCTACACTGAACGTTGCTCCCAGAGGCTATTGTTGTCAGACGACTGCCGATAGGTTCCGAGTTTGAATGAAACTGATAAAAAGTTTTATTTTCAGCAAAGCATAGTCCCAGCAGGAGGATATACAAATCAAAAAGAGAAGATAGACCAAACGTAGAAATTGAATAACAAAGAAAAATAAACTGCACATGGCAAAAAAAAGAAAATGTATGAAAGGGAAAAAAACAACACATATCAATAAAAAGCCATATCATTAGTTAGAATTATCCTGATTTGCTGAGTGTTCACAAAGAGGGCTTATGCAATTTACAGTCCTTTGAAGTTAAGTGTTTTGTGAGAACATTTTTGCAACTCATAGCAAAAGAGCAGAGCGCTAATCAGCCTTGCATGTGGCAGCTGCACCTGCTGGTTGTCCCCCCTCCACACCCAACCACCTAATGCTGTTTCAGATTGGAAAGAATCAGATCAGATTCAGAATTGGCCAAGCAAAATTGAAGCCCTTTCCAGAAGTGGAATACTTAACATTGCTGGCTTCATCTCTCTGTTAAAGTGATGGCATTTTGCCATTCAGACAGACGTTCATGTTCCTTACGCTCGTGGTGCACAAGAGGTAGCAGGGAGCTAAGAGAGAGAGTGAGCGAGAGATGTTAGTAGCATTCTTTCTCTCAAACTGGTATGATATTGGTTAAAGCTGGGGTGGGCCCTCATTGCACATGAAAATGTAGTTTGGGAGAGTTGCTTTGGAGGGATGCCTGAAGGGAGGGGATGAGATTTTTTTGGTTGTATACTTTGAAAATCTAGCTGCCTGTTGCCAGTTCTCTGTGGTGCTTACCCCAGCTTTGAACTTACTATTTGACAAGTCAAAGTTTTCATATCAGACAAAGTGGTGTCTATATATGAAACACAAAATAATTATGCATAATAATTTTCTTCTTAAATGCTTAAATTAATTAGTAGCTGGTGTTGTAACTGTGATAGAATGTAGCAAAAACAGACAACATTTCATACTACTCCAAGTCAATCCATCTGATCATGATAACTGTATTTCAATCCAGTGATGCTAAATAGGTCAAACTACTACTGTTAAGTTTCAGAATTGCATGACTTTATAAGAGCACACACGATACACACTCCCATTTAAGTAAATATGTATCAATGGGAGAGCAGGAGTCCATTTGTGCACACCAGCCTAACCCTGGATTACTTCTCTGATATGGCAGCAGCATCAAAGTCAAAAGGCTGATGCAAGGACTCTGCAGGAGAGGTAGAGACCGGGTTGAATTCAAGTTCAGCTAGACGTAGGGCGTCCCACACACACACACACACACACACACACACGTATATACACATTTATATGCCAGTACAAGCTCGCTCCTTTTCAGCCTCTCAGCCTCCCACAGTTTCTTCCACTTTCTCACACAAACACTTCTTTTATCTTCCTCTACTACTTTTCCTTTTCTGTCCTGACTCTTCTTCTTCTTCTCTATCTCTTTCTCTCTCTATCTTTGGATAATGAGATGAGGAGAGAAATATGTGTGTGAGAATACATCTTAGGAATGCCAAACTTTCGGTGGAGGATCTTTTGGCTCAATCGGTTTTCTGTCTACCTCTCATCACTCGTCTGTCACGCTCGCTATTCCTCCTCCAACACACACGCTAACCTGCACACACATGCACACGGTGAGAAAGTAGGCTCAGTCACTCACCACTTAGTAAGGGTATTGAGTGAGTGAAGCACAGGGGCCCCGTGTACCAGTGACACCTTGTCCATCACTGGAGCCTTGCATACACACACACACACACACACACACACACACACACACATACACACAGATGGTGTGTTTTTATTAGGAATCTCAATTTCTTAAACTCATAAGCTTCCACACAGACACACATCTGCATACTGTCAAATATAAAATGTTGTTTATTAATTAATCCAAAACCCAGAGAGAGACAATTCAATATGATGGAGAACATAGAAAAGCAGATATGAAAAGTTAAAACCAGAGAATGTTTTGCAGTTTCACTTGATAAATTATTTCACTGATTAATCAATGATTAATTGTCGGTCAATTGACTAAATTTTCTCTGTACCAGTGGGTGTGTTACACACTTTGGGATGATACGGGGCTGAATAGATGCCTCAGGCGTTTCACTCTTTTTTCAGTCTTGCTTTGCCTGCAGGCACAAACACATACACACACATACAGATTTTTACAAACACAACTGTGTCTTATCTGACTTACCATGTTTTCCTTTTTATATTTACTCCCTAATATGGTCTTTACAGCTGCCAAATCAAAACCATGGTGAACCAGCAACTGTGCTGAAACACTCTCCTCCGCTGAGATCAACCAGCATTGAAACCTGTTAAATGTTGTTACAAAAAAAAATCCTCTGAAGACAGTGATGAAGGTTTGGATATAAAACTTTAAAGCAGCTGGCAAGAGAATAACAAGGAGGCACACAAGCAAGAAGACATGAGTGATATACTGCCGGGAGGGAGGAAGAGAGATAGAGAAAGAAAGATTTAGCAGCAAGTCTGAAAATAATGAGGAGGGAAAGAAATAGGCAGAGAAAACCACATGACATACAGAGACAGAGTGTCGTGGTATATGATGGATTGATTGGACCTGACAACATAAGCAGAAGAAAAGTGAGACAGAGATACATTTTAGAACTGTTTTACATTAGATACTGTGTCATTGCATAATGTGCTTTTTCAGTCTAAAGGTTTTTTTCTATGTAATTTGATGTTTTCATTTCATTGTGACTTTTTTAACAGATGTTTTCGATGTTTTAACTCTTGTTTGATGAAAAGCCGATAAAGTCACAATAGTTCACCACCTAGCGCAGATTCAACATTAGCACTCATGCACTGAAACCAGTAGACATGTAGAGGCCAGACAGTTCAGCTGGATGGTCTAATATGGGTTTTCATGACCCAGCTTATCAGCAGAACATGTAGACAGCCTGACACATCGTCCGCTGATGACTGTCTGTCTCCACAGGTTCAACTTTTTCCATGTAGCTCTGAGCCCTGAGATGACCTTTGGCTGCGGAGAGTGAGTGATGACGAATGACAAGATTCACGCAAAACAACAAATGTCAACCTCATGGTGGTGCTCGCCAAAGACTAAGTTGATTCATCCGCTCAGGACCATGAATGTCTGGGAAAGACTGAAATCTCTCAACATCTATTTGATGGATTGCCATGACATTTTGTTCAAAGGAGCACCTCTTTCTTCCAGAACAGGAACAGTGTGGTGTTACTCTTCGCCCCAAAGTTACACCAAAGGGGTGCTTGGTGTAACTTTAGAGCACATACCTTTCCATAAAAAAAACTTTGGCACTCACAGCAAACAAAGCAAGAGCGCTTCCAACTGCAATTTAAGATGACGTTGTATGTCTCTGAACGATGATTAGCTGCTTAACATGCACAATAACATTGTCACAAATCTTTCAGTATTTACTTAATCGTTGTTTGATCACTATGGACAATATTTTCAAAGATCCTGATACTGACATTTCACCCATAAATGGTAATTATCTGATTCCCTCAAGCTTTCTTGCACACTGTACCTTGTTTCATTTAGTCCTTCATGCTGTAAACACACACTCATTAAAACACCCAGGCCTGGAAGCAGATTCCTGTTTCTCTTCTTTCTTTCTACCTTTGTATCTTATAAATCGTTCAGAAATATACACAAATCTCCCTCAAACAACAACACTGTAAGGACATAAATACCACAGTAGCACACACACTGACACACACACAAACAGAGAGGAAAGGTGAACTAACAGCTTCCATCTGTAGCTTGTTATCACTCTAGCAGCTCATCACCTCAATGTGGAAACCACACCGCTGTCTCACCTCTCACCAACCTCTCTCCTGCTGTCTATCCATCTTCACATCACTTCCATCTATCCGTTTAACCTCTCTCCACTCTCCATCGTGCTCTGTCTTGTCTGTCTATCCATCTTTAACTTCCTCTCTGGTGTTATTTTTCCTCTCTTGAAGTCACTTCTAAATATGTGTTCAATTTCCTCTCTCATGTCTGTCCATTTGTCTTCCTGGCTCTCTCTCTCCTTTGCTGCAAGGTATTTCTCTCTCTTGTCTCTCTTTTTATCCATCTTGTGTCTTAAGACCCTATAGAGCCACAAAATCCCTCACAGCATCCATAGGGAAACTTCAACATCTGTCTCCAATGCGTCTTATTTCCCTAAGGGCAGCCAGCCGACGCTGCATTGACAAACAGCATCCGTGCCAAACCAAAGCGACACACGAAAGAGCATCTGGTTTCACTGTACGTGTCAAACCTCAGCTATTGCATCGTGCAGTCTGCCACTTCAAAGATGCGTATGTATGCAATAATCTATTCTGAGATTTGTTTGCATTGTAAGTGTTCAGCTTAGCCAGCTAGGCTGTGGCATGTCCCTGTGTCAGTCAAATCTGTGAGTCAGACGTGGACTGTGCAATCTACTTCACACTGCTGTTGAAAGACCATTTGCTTATTTGCATATTTTTGTTTTATCTGGGTGCTTACACGGTCCTTTCATCACCCTTCTGATTAGAGATAAAAAGGATCCGTGTGATGAAATGGAGGGCAGCATTACTGCATGAATCCGTTTGGTGATAAAAGGCAAATGTACAACAAGTGGTTAAAAGTAAGATTTGCACTGACAGGTCTGGAAACAAGAGTGAATGTGGGTTCAAGAGGAGAAACAGAAGAAATGCATTTACAATGAATAAGGCAGAGAATGAAAAAAACTCACTTCCAAATATCATGCTGCCATCTCTAATGTACAAATTGGGCACTGGCAGAGCGTAAGCTATGTTAAGCTGCACACACACACACACACACACAGCATCAGTATTACTGTTGGCTCAGTGGGAGTGGAGGACACATCTGAAGCCTATTAGACCCCCTGTGCTACAAAATTCATGCCAGACACACACCATCATGCCCCTGGTTCAATCACACCTCTTCCCATCTCAGCTGACAAAAACACTGTCAGTCTCTAAATATTGCTCTTTGACATTTTGTTTTCACGAGCTCTGACACACAAACACACACACTCGCAAACAAATACACACCCATTAGACTCATTACGCCACTGACAGGCTTCCCAGGGTATCATTAGATCTCAGCTGTATATTGTTGCAGTGTGTCAAGTATTTCTGGAATCTGCCGCATGTACAAAAAGTCATCTCATAGTGCTTCTCCTCCTCTCACTACTCCTTCTCCACCTCCTCCTCACCCTCCTCTCCCGGGTCTCATATTCCCACTCATCGTCTTCATTCTTTCTCCTCACATGCTTCTTTGTGAGATATGTATTAGGGCGGGACAAGTTGCCTACATTATAGATCTCTCTGTGACCTAAATGTTACATTTGTTGTTTTTTTTATTTTTTTCATACATTCCATACTAGAAAAGACTCATGCAAAAGTTACTTTTGTTTATTTGCATTTATAGTTATCAATTGTCAATGTGACAATCTATCCTTATGAAGAATTTAGCTCATATCATTTATATCAGAATAGTAAGTGTGCAGAAAGTTAAAATACAGAGTGTGTTTTTTATCTATGCCAGCAACGCTGCAATGTTGCCTGAGGTTGACATGTTCGGTTTTGAGTGAAATGGTTTGACAACTATGGGATCATTGCTGCACTATCATCCCCATGGGTTGATCCCCTGACCTTTTTTCTAGAACCATCGTCCATTCAAACATGTTACTTGTCAAATTGTTTATACAGCAGCAGCTGTACTTTATGATTACAGGTCAATAGCAAATGTTCCCATGCTAACACACTAATCTGACACGGTGAAGATGATAAACATTACCTACTAAACATCAGCATGTCAGCAATGTTGTTGTCAACATGTTAGAATCCGCTAACATGGCTCTAGACTCTTTGTTTTCTTATACTTGAAATCCATGATCAGGACTGCAAACTTTTCTAAATGGAAACCTTTATTCTCTCTCTCTCAGGTGTAAAAGACAAAACAGCCCCAGATGAAGGAAAGCTCAACTGTAGCAGAACTCTCACACATATTTTTTTATGAATTGATGAATTTTGTGTTTCTTTCTGATGTCTGGTACATTAGAGATACAGTATGTTGCAAGGGCATCTTATAGTTTTTCTTATCATATTTCTGTATTCAGGTTTCTGTTTGCAAATACGTTTTGAAACAAGCTCAGAGAACAGTGTTGATTTTAATAGTCATGTGTTGCATATCAATGCAGTTACACACAGGCATATATTACTACTGTATCTATTATTATAGAGTTGCAAAGTTTGTATTTAAAGTTTTTATTTCAAGTACGTTTGCAGTCACTCACATCTTGTCACATTACATTTATTATGTATAAAGATATAAAACCTACAGATATCTGTGTATTCATTGTTTAAATACACAGGGATTTGTCCTGGCAGAGATGCAAAATGCCAGATATCTCATGACAGAGTAAATCCTGGGATTTCCTGCCAACCTGTTACTGCTCCTCACTGGAGATGTCAGTTTACCCGCACAGCTCACATTTTTAACAACCTCGGTCATGTGATAAAACCATGAGAAGTGAGACAAGTGCCAAAGAAGGAACACACACAAAAACTTTAGTGACCTTATAGTCTTATTTTGAGTTCTTAGCTTGTCTTTTCTCTCTTCTTTCTCACTCTTTCCATTCGCTCTTCCCTTTCTTCTCTCTCTCTCTCCCTCTCTCTCTCTCACACACACACACACACACACACACACATTCAAAGCTTCTTCTCTCTCCGCTGTCTCAGGATGCCTATCAGAGTTCCTGTTATCCGATCTTCCCTGCTGGGCCAATCAAAACACAGAGCAGGGTGTTACCTCATCACCTTCGATTCTCATCAACCCTCACCCTCCTCGGCCTCTCCTTCCTCCCTCATTTCATCATATACCTTCCTCCCCTCTCTCTCTCTCTCATTATCTTCCTCCCTCCCTGATGGCCCGTTGCTTTCTGTCTATCCATCTTTCTCTTTCGTCCACTTTCATCTTTTTTCCTTCCATCCACTCTTACTCTTTAACTCACCCGTACCACACACCTCTCTCTCACTTTATCTCTCTCAGCCAAAATGATCCATGACAAACCACACTTCTCTTAACCCAAGCTTTCCTTCCTATTTTCTTCATCCCTGCCTCTTTCCATTCTTAATCTCAGCATTCCTCCCCTTTGCCTCAGAAATATGTCATCCTCCCTCCTTGCTTCCTCCTCATCATGTTTCACTTCATCTGTCGTGCCCATACTATATACTATTTTTCATCCCTCCATCCATCATTCCTTCAATGCCTCATCCAAAGCATCCAACTCTATAAAACTGGGTTGTTGCTGTGTTTAAGCACAAATAGTACGGCCAACTCTTTGCTGGCCTCATGCCTTGTTAACTGAATGCAGCAAAGTGAACGCATGAACTAATTTCTGTTTAGTACATTTCAGTCCTTCTTTGAGGTAGTCAAGACTATTTTATTTTTAGTTTAAATTTTCATTTTGGGAAGTGTTTTTTTTTTGGGCAAATCAATTGTTAGCTAGGTTATTTTGTGAAATTATGTTGAACAAGTGTTAGTTTCAGTGATTGAAGTGGGGTGGTACGCACCTGTACGCAGTACCGGCACCTCGACATTTAACTCTTTGTCGTACTGGGACTTCTCCCAAACGAAACTCTGTCGGCGGATAGAGAGAAGGGAGAGGAGAGTGCCTACTGGCACCTATTTTTGTCCACTTCAAGCACTGATTTGTATGCAGATTAGGAAAAAGTGCTAATATAAACAACTGCAGTGCCAAAAAAAATCTTCCATCTTCTCATTTTGTATGTTAGTGAGGAAAGAGGAGGGAGGCTATGACTGAATCATAGACTTAATGAAGCATGAATGTATAGCTGATGCTACAGTATGTTCTCTAGCTGATTAAGTGAATACGCTGAACAGAGCTTTCCCTGTGGTATCAGTTAACTGTGATGTTTGTGTTTGGCAGCTGTCCCTTTTACTCTGCTCTTTTTGTCAGCTGCTCCAGTGGAACTAATTAATTGCTGCAAGAGTGGGAGAGTTTGTTTCAATGGCAGGGGGCGCAGCACCTCAGTGTGTGTGACATGTAATGTCTCCCATCCTGCATTAAAGAGGGTTCCCATCACCTCTGGCCTGTTTCTCTATCACTTTGCATTGATTCTGAGCCAAGTACAAAATGGTAGGACATTGAATTGACATGAGAAGACAAGAAGAACCCTCTTTGGACTGGTTTGTGTGAGTGCATGTGTGTGTGTGTGTGTGTGTGTGTAATTGTCCTAGTAGTTTTTTTCTTTCTGTTTTGCTTTCTTTGTGTGCTTGCTGCTCTCTGCAGGAAGATCCAGTAGAAGAAGAAGAGGAAGAAGAAGAAGAAAAGCTTACTAATCCTTTAATGCCTTCAGTGAATAAATACACAAGCAGAGCTGAGGATGTTTATCTATCTCATACAGAGAGAGAGAGGGATGTTCAAGCTGTAACAATAAGATTTTATATACAACACTGGCAAGGCATATGTCATTTCAACACCAAGACCCAGCATGCACTTGGCTGACAGTGATGTACAGGAGGAGGCCAAGTACAACATTAGTCCAAGTGAGCACAAAGTTTTCACAAGGTGCTGTTATGAGACTGTAATTTGTTGAAAGCATTAAAAACTTTGGGTGGACAGCCCTGGACGTTATATCAACTTTGATTTTAATACTCCATTTGAGAAATTCCAGATTGGTGCCGTCATATCATCCAAATGTTTGTGGGCAAGTTAGAGACAGTCAAGCAAACACAGACAAATATTTTTCAAACAAGGGGCTCTACTCACAATAGCAGTCAGCGAGCACTGCTTGCACACTCATGTGTCGCAAATGTGTTTTTTGTTCTGATGAGTGAAACATATCAAAATGAACAAAAATAAAATTGCAGTTAGCACGTTTGGTGAAAATTTGGTGAAACGGGCCCCAGTCTCACATTATTTTGGCTTTCATTTTGCAGGAACCGAAATGGCAACCTGCCCACCTGAAAGATCTATACCAAACATATTTGCTAAATAGTGTTCATGTCAGTGTCTAATTTTAAAGATCCCATAATCAAATACAAATCCAACAAACAGGGGCTTTTATGTAGTACTTGGAGCTGAAATACAATGAAACAGAGTAGATATCAATACATCAGATCAGTACCAGAGAAGAGGGTGGGTCAGGCCTCTTGAGGACATTGGGGGGGTAGTTGCTCTGTGTGATCAGTCTTGAGGGTGTGGAAGAGTGTAGAAAGTTTAGATAAATAGTTTTTCAGGACTTGAACCCCCCTTGGTGAACTTCAACTGCTGTGATTTGTAACACTCCTGTCAAAACAATGGCCATCGCTGTGGATTCTGGGGTTGGTGTTGGCTGGCCTGAGGCACACACACACACGCACGCACACACACAAACATCTAGTCTTTAACTTGACCATGAACAAGAGTGAGTAGACATAAAGAGATACAGGACACTCCCGCTACGTGCCCAAGACACACACACACACACACACACCCACATTCACATCCCCCATAACTCCTGAGTGTAAGAGGAGTACTTAGTAATCTACATGACAGATGGTCAAAGCCACATTGTTGGGACTTGAACCCTCAACCATTGCTTCTCAATGGGACCAGTGTCCTTCAGCCTTCAGGTTAGCCTCTCTTCTTTTATCCATCGATCTGTCATTCTTTCGTCTCCCTCATTTTTCTCTCATTCAACCTCCTGTCTTTTCCTGACCTTTTCATTTTCTTAGCCCCTCTCTGTCTCTTTTTCATCTATTTATCTCCCTCCACCACGGTTCCATGACCTCTTTTTATCTGCCCTATTCTGGTATTTCCATCTCCATCTGATGCTCGCTTTTTCCTCTCTTTCATCTACATTCACTCTTTCATGGATCCATCATTTGTTTTCTCTCCACATACACAGATATTTCATTCATTACTTCCCTCTCTTTACACTATGTCCTCTTCTCACTGTGTTCTTTGAAATTCATTGATGTTTCCTCCCTTTCATGGTAATTCCCCTTTTCCATTCATCTTTCAGCTCATTGACTCATGCCAGAATTAGGGGCACATGTTCAGGCAATCGAGCCATGTAGGGGCCTTCTTTGACCGTTGAGGGGTATCAATGCAGTATTTATCTTTACATGTTTTGCAGCAAAACTAAGGCATTTGAATCCAGCAGGGGTTTACCGGTCTATCTTTGGGCTTTAAGGGATGTGATTTACCTCCCGGGGGTAGCTAATAGGTGTTTACCCAAAGGCAGTCAAGCTGTATACTTTGTATAATTGACTTTTTCAAAAAGTAAACAACTTTTATTAGGTCCTGACTTTATGCAGAGACACCCTGACTCACTAGCGACAGCTGAACATTGTAAGTGCTAGGGCTGGCCTTACATATTTCTCACTGTCAACAAATTGTGTCCTTGTTAGACTCAATACTTTACAACTTCCCAACTTTATGGCACTTTGTTAAAGACTAATTAATTTTCTCAAACAGCTGGGCACTGTAGTTTTTAGCAAACAATAATTTATAACATATAATTTACATTTCTTGGACATGTTTTTCATTTATTAAAAAATAGTTCAGGTGTAATGTATTCAAACTCTCCCTGAGGATTATAATAAGAAAACTGCGTTCACTAGCCTCAAAGAAACCTGTTTCTATTTTATATAATTGTAGATAAAACCACCTAAACTACCATCCTGTTCCAGGTACATTTCAAATCTGCTCTGCCAAGAAATGAGCTTCAACCTCACCTAACAGAAACCATCAGGGACAGATATTTTTACCCGCTCTTTATAACAGATTTCGCACTTAAAATGTTTTCTTATCTTTGACCTCTTCGTGGCTTTCTGATGTGTGAATTCTCTCTTTTGTGTTTCTTTTCCTCTGTCACTCACTCTGTCCTTTTTCTTTTCCCTCAAACATCCCAGGCACATTTTCTCTTCCCACCCCAGCTTCCTCTACATCTGTGCTCTCTGCACTGGCCCTGTGTTAATCTCAATCGTTTTTTCCAGCTCACCATCTCTCACACATTGCCAATTCTCCCTCTCACTGCCAGTCTCTAATTCCTCCATCTGTGTGTTGTCTATGATCTAGCTAGGCCACCATCACCACAGAGATGCACTAGTGACACTTTGAGACACGCAGATGTCTGTTTTTTAGTTCGCTTCAAACACACGCAATGGTTCAGTACACAAACACATAGAAGCATCGCGTCTCTTTTCTTTCACAGTCACACACATGCATATTTTGCACTTCATACACACCTACACAGACATCCACAAGCCTTTATTACAGATTGAAAAACTGACAGATAAAAAAACGCCTACACTTACACCTACACCTCAGCACACACAGAAATCTATAGCCAACATACTCACTGTGGTTTTCTCTTTTCTCTCTCTCTCGCACACACACACACACACACACACACACACACACACACACACACACACTTTTCATTCTATATGGTGTCAGAAACATGTAGTGTGTTTCCTCTGTCAGCAGGTCTACATACCAGACAGAAAACCTCTAAATATGGGTAATTTCATGGACTGTACAACACTTTTATGCAGCTTTGATCACAGTATGTAGGCTATTATTCATAAAAATATATTTTCTGTATAGGGCCAGTCTTACACAATAATGATATATCATCAAAAATACCAATGGTCATTCTAAGAATTGAATCAAGTTATTAATTAAATAAATTAAATAAAAATTAAATTAATTAAATAAATCATCTGGATTTCTTAGTCCTATCACTGAATTAACTAAACAAACTAATAATAACCGTTTAGAGTTGGTCATCCCTCTTATACAATCCTTAGCAATTTAAAAAACTTTGTTTAATAATATTGTGTCGCTTTATGCTCTAGAAACTTGTGTTTCTAGATTTCATAAGATTAGATGAAATATTTCTCAATCTTAAAATAAACGTTACTACTTCAACAAGAAAGAGAAGCTGTTACTTAGTAACAACTGTCCTAAGGTGACTGTCCATTAAGAGGATGTTACCTCAGAGCTGAACAGTTGTGTAAAATTCTATTTATACCATAGGCAAAATTCTTGATTCTGACTGGCTGGAAGGTGTGGATTGACTTTTAGACAGGACACCCCTGATCCCGGTGTTTCTGTGGAGTTTGCGTGTTCCTCCTCTGCCTGCATGGATTTTCTCCAGTGCTCTGGTTCCCGCCTTCACAAAGATATAGGTCAGGTTTATTGCCAGCTCTAAGTTGCCCTGTAGGTGTGAATGTGAGTGGTTTTCCGTCTATATGTGTCAGCCCTTGGATCGCCTGGCGAGCTGTCCAGACCTATCCTGCCTGTTGCCTGATGTCAGCTGTATGCAGGATAAGCAGACGGATGGATTGTTATAGAACAATGGTTCCTAACCTCAGTGTTATCCCTTATATTCATGGGACGTAAACTTGTCGGGTATTATTGCTTACATAATACACACTAAAGACTTCAAAGACATAAAAATTAAGTTCCATTATAAGGGTGTTCCGGTGGATAGTTTAGGACACAAACTTGCATACAAAACTTCAGATCTGCATCTATGTAACATTAAGATGCCCTCCCATCTACACTTGAAAGCTTAAAGATCTTGTCAAACTGTTTTAATGTCTTTAAAGGCATCTCTTTATAAATACAGTTGATTTTACAGCTGAAATCAATAAGGGATTACGTTTTCTTTCCATTTCAACTTTTTCTTTCTTTTTTATTATTTGGACTATTGTTCATGTATCCTGAACTTAAAATGCTGGCTATTGAGCCTGCCGGCCAAAGACTCCCTTGACTATATGTTAAGAATTTACATAAGCATTTGAAATTTAATATTTAATTTTCCAATATTTTTTTAAAGCTTAAGCGTATATACATCCTACTAAAAAACCATGTGTCCAACAAGCCAGTCGGCTTGGTTACCAAACCTAAACCTCTTTTGTTTGCTCGTTTTCCTCTCCTTTGCTGGATTTTAGATCAGTCCAGAGGCTTGGGAGCAATTCAACTGAAACTCAGGAAAAGCAAGAGAGAGGAAGAAAAGACAAGCGATTACATATATAACTAAAAAATTCTATATATATATAAATATGAAATGGAGAAACAAAGTAAAAGAGCTAAAAGATGAAAGGATGGGAGACGCCCTACATTCCAGCAGCTCTGGAACTGACTCCCGGTGACAGATTACCCCGCTCCGCCTAAGAACAACGAACACCCGTCTGTATGTATGCATCTGGGCAAAGCAGACTGAGAAAACAAACTCATTAATTCACACTCTGTAAGTGAAAACAAACAGAACCCTTCACTATGAGAACTAATGCAATCTGATGAAAATAGGACACTGGTGTGTGCATTGGTCCTTTCAAGTGGCCCCCCGCCTTTGGCGAGACAAAGTGAATATTGTATTAGACAGAGCGTGTGTGTCTCAAGTCAGTGTGTGTTGCACACAAACAGACAAAGGAAATTCAAATGAACAAATGAAGCAGGCAGAGGGAAGGGAGAAAAAGACAAATAAAAGACATACAGAGACAGAAAAAGAAAGGCAGCGAGAGATGCATGATGGGAGCTGGTATAGATGCTTGGCAGAAGGCTGGGAGTCCAGCCAACCACACGCACATCACATACCTCGATGCCTCAATGTCACCTCGTCATGAACACACACACACGTTCGCACTTTTGTTGTCGAGAGTTTGAATTGCAAATTAGGTTTTTAAACAATAATGAATTAGAATTTTCTCATAACATATTTGATAAACATGTCATATGACAGTGAAAGAAAAAAAAGAAAAGAAAAGAAATTCCGAGAAAGGACTGGTTTGTGTTATTTGCAAGTTAAAAAAAAAGCTGAAGTTGGTGGAAATGTGTTTTTTTTTTTTTCACATGTCAAGGTACAAATGACATTTGTTTCATTTGCCTAAGTGTACTCAATAATGCTTTTAGGAGTACTTAACATCAAAAGTCATTTAAATGCTCATGAAAGGATGGGTATATATTAAATGTGTGTCTAAAAAAGATTCACTCAACAAAATTTAGCCCAGTTTTAGACGTATTTTTACCTACAAATCTCTACATCAGTGTTGACTGGCATGCCTGAAGCAAACATAACGAGAGGATACGAGAGGAGTACAAATACTTTAATCGCTTGGAGGTAAAAATAGCTTTCTTCCTGCTTTAACGTCTACCCACTAATTGATTGAAATGAGATAATGACAGCTTTTCCTGTCACTAAATTACCCCTTCATCCTCTTGGGAATACAAACACCCTCTGGGCTTTTCTGGGCTATAATGGGGTTGATAGAGGAAAAGACACACAAACAGAGGGGGGGAAAGGACAGAGGAGTGAGAAATTAAACAAAAGAGTGAGCAGACGATACACACAGAGAAGTAATGTGTAATGACTTAAAGAGAGAGTAGTGTCATGGGGGAAATTATGTAAAGCACAGGGCAAACTGTGGGGTCAGAGTCGAGGTCATCTAGACAGGAAGCGAGAAACTGGTTGGTCACTAATGAAAATCTTATATGCAAGGTTTATTCCCACGCTCCTCATAATGCATAATGTTTTTGTAATGAAGAAGAAAACTGGTTTAATATGGTGCTGTTTATTGCTAGATCAAAGTGAAAATGGATCTGTGGAATACTTTGAACAGAGAGCTCGAACATGAGTAAAAAGCAGTGACTCAAAATCTTGGGCACTGCTTTTTCCACTACTAGTGTTTTCCCAGGGCATGCCTTTGTTTATTAGAAAATTGCACCCATTCCTCAGTTGCGTTGCAGGATCCTCCTATCCTAAAACTGATTTCTTAAAGACCAAAAATATCGTTCTGTGATGTCAGTTAATGTGATGTTTATTTCCTTACATCCCACAACACAAAAGTATCACAGAAATGTTACAAGCTACTAACAATTTTGCAGCAGCATATATGCTCAGCACGTTTCATGGCAAACTACTCATTATGAGATATCTGTATTATGCATTGTGCAAAGTTGCATAATAAGTTTATATTTTGGCCTAAAGGGCCCCTTTAGGCCAAAATATAAACTTTGCACAAGAGGAAAGCTCACATTGTGTACACTGTTAAAAAAGGAAATGGTTCATTCTGTGGGGAACATGAATGTGCTCATAAAATGTCATGGTGATTTCTCCATTAGATTTGGATATTTCATGTGCACATGTGGACATTTTGCCGTGGAAGTGTCTCTAGAGGAGAGATCAGGGGTCATCTAAAGCTTCAGGGTCCGTGAATATGACTAGCAGTTTTTTAAGATATCATGTCAGACCAACAGATCTAATAACCCACAAACATTTCCATCCTAAGGCCCTGCTGCTAACATGGCAATAACAAATGAGTTGAGTATAAAGCAGTTGTATTTCTGTTGTTGCAATATGTATTCAGAAAGCTTTTGCAGTTGTTCTCTCTTACTTTATCAGTATGTCTCCCCCCCCGAGCGGTAATTCCAGTCCAGCCAACAGGAAGACCAGTAAACTCACATGGTGACTTTTCTCCTGAAAACATGGAGTTGAACTGAGGAAATCCTGTGTGATATCTATCAGTGATGATGATTGCGGACCCACTCTGGCCTGAGTGAAATGAAACAATGAGCATGGTTTGGCAACAACACACACACACACACACACAGACACGCATACACTGGTCCTTTACTGCCTTATTATCATTAAACCAGAGTGAGTCATGGCCAACAACAGAGCTTAGATTAGAGAGGAGGAGATAGGGCATGGTATGTTAAGGCCAACAATATACTATATATGGTAATGTTGGTGAGATTTTAAAGTATTTTAACATTCAGCAGCACATACACACCAAGCCTGCAACCAATAAAGTCAGTTTAATCACACTTCTATTCAGGATGTAACAGCAGAAACTACTTTTTTGAGTGTTTAAAAGGTGAAAGGTCATTAGAAGGTTTGGATGGTCTGAACTTTGTGTGACAGACTAAATCCACCTCCATGAGGCAATTAAGCATTGCAATATGTATACATTTGTGAGTTAATGACATAATGCTAATAACCATACCGCAGTATAAAAGATAATTATATAACATTCTTCCTAGATATTTAGTTGCGGTTGCCACTCTTAATAAACTTTTATAATGAGACAATCTCACGCGCTGTCTCCCACCACAGAACGATGAACCTCAGCCAAATGTCCTCTGGCTGGACACCCGCCTGCAGAGCGGTTTCAACTTGGAAACCAACAAATTAATGTATGTGTGCTTCCTAAAACATATAAACCCCCAAAACAGTAGCCAAAATATCGACCCGGATTTAACTCTTCCAGCTCGCACCACCGCAAAGAGAATAAGTGTTAGAGAGCTATGTGGAGATAAAAGTAGCCTACAAATAAAAAAAAGTAAGTATTTAAGCATGAACAGGAGGATGTTCATTTGAAATAATCACAGAATAAATGGTATTATTACAAGTAAGGAAGACTCAGAATACTTCGCACGAGACGCTCAAGATATCCAATTAATGTCACCTGTAAGGCACGCGCGCACAGAAAAGGGTGATGGAGACAATTTAAAAAAAGATAGATAGATAGATAGATAGATAGATAGATAGATAGATCACTTAATTACCTTTGTATGACAGTCTCAGCCGCGGTACATTTAACTTGGTAGCGGAGACGCTGGCGGCAAGTAGCGCAACAAGAAACATTTTGAAGAAAGGTGTAAATCCCTTCATTCTGCAGAGGAGATGTCTTCCGGCTTTTAGCTGATAATTTCTAAATGTGCTGCCAACAATCAATCTGAATATTCCAGGAGAATTTACGGGGGGAAACTACTGGATCCCTCTTCTCACGACGTCAACATCTGCGTTTTCAGGTGGCTCCCTCAGTGCGTAAAAGGGTCTGACCGAGCAGCTGGGTGACCTCGCCGCAGAGTGAGTGCCGCTCCGCCCGGATTGATGAGGGGATTCACTGACTCTGCTCTAAAGGCTGACGCTCCTTCAGTTAGCCTCCAACAGCTGCCCAACAGAAGTCTGTTACACACCACGCCTTTAGAGCAGAGAGGGAGCGGGAGAGAGAGAGAGAGAGAGAGAGAGAGGGAGAGATGGAGAGAGCAGTGGTGCTCTTCCTTGGGCACACCAGAATCTGGAGGTTCAAAGTAAACTCAAGGCTGTAGAAAGTCCCTTACTCAAAAATAAATACTGTTTAAGATTTCTAGATGTGTCTAAATACTCAGTTCCCCTAAGTTACAAAAGAGCACAAGAGGAAGATTTGCCACCAGCTGACTTTCCCATCAAGCAGTTCTATGATTTATGTGCTATTAATGATTGAAACAGCACAGACAAAATAAACAAAAAGACCATGCATCCCAATCTCTACATTTCTCTCTGTTGTGAGCCCAGTGCATACTTGGCCTTTCTTAACCCCTTCAGTGCCAATGGGACGTGTTCAGTAGTTTAATTAAATTGAGGGGTACATTCTCATCACCCCCTCCTGTGGGCATCTATTCACAAGCAAGTCTACATGCGAACATGGGGGTCATGGCAGGGTGAGGGAGAGCCATTCAAGTTGTCAGTGTTACTGCAACCCCAAGCCTTTTGGGAACACTTGTTTGTACCAGGAAAGAGGCTTACATGTATGTTTCATACAGACTGAGAGCAGAAAGTGGAGAAAGAGAGGAGTCCTAAAGTGTTAGGAGGAATGCTGAGTGCTCGAGATGACAGGGAGTCTCATAGCTGTGCTGAGGGCTTGTTTGTGCCAGGATAGGGGTGCCCAAGTTCTGGTTTTATCGATAAACTCGTCATGTCGTGGCAGATCAGTGAAGCGACACAAAGAGTCAGTTGTGTAATACTGGTTTGATTCCAACGTGTTGTTGATTCCCCCTCTTAGCTTATGTCACATCATCACAAGGCCCACGGTTAGTGGATATGCTTGCATGACTATTTTGCAATAGGTTTTGTGAAATTGTTCTTTGGTACATATTTAGTATCTTGGAGACTCCTGACCTAGTAAATAAGAACAAGATATCAAATATTTTATTTATGGACGTATAAAACTGCATATTTCGTCTGTATTTTAGATAAGGCACATGCCAACAAAACCTCAAATATGCAATTGGATACGTTTTCTATCAAGAAAAACGATATCTAATCATACCACGACTGAAGTGTTTTTGTACAATGGTCTCTCCCAATTTTTATCAGCCTACACTATATAGTACACAGTACCTACAAAATGCATCATTAATACATCACTGAGAAAATGATCCAAATACCTTTGACAAACGAGACCACAGCACTGACAACGGGTAGCCTCCAACTCATTCCAGTGGTATTGTGCTTCTTGAAATTAAGATCAAGTTTCAAGTAAACACTGATGCTTACTGATGAAATAAAGATGTTGCTACGTGTCCTTGTCTACAGGCACATGTTTTTTGGTATCTGTTAGAGGGCAAATGTGTTTGCAAGGATTTTTCCATCTGCCATTCTCTGTTTTCATTATGTGCCATTGCCAGAAACTCTGAAATATGATCTGTGTTTGCTCTTGTTTTGTGCCTCAAAGCACCATAACACAATACTTAAAAAGCTAGACTCAGTGCTACATGGTGTTGTGTGGAGGCCAGTAGTGGCTGCTAGTGATGGTGTTGGGATTGTTTGTGGTATTTCTTGTGGTTTGTCAGCATTGATTGTATTAATGCAATGCCACACACAGTGTTTTAAATTATTAAAAGATAGATATTTATGAATCCAGATTGCTTTGAATAATTATTATAATGCTTGAACATGAAGTTTCAAACCATTTCAAACCAAATAACTGATTATCACCACAGCCCCAGGCTTAAATGAATGATATTTGATAACAAATGTGTTGCATTACGTCTGTTTACATGTTTATTATACATGCATAAAGCAAACCAAATGTGGCTTTTTTGCTGAGTCTCACATGAATCAAAAGTATGTTGTAACAGTAAAATCATAATTGGCTATTTATTTTAATTTGAACCATGGGATCATTTCCAAAAACTTTGCAACAACAAGAATGCACTGAAACTTACATGGGTAATTACAATTTATGCAAGTAATAACATTGTTTATGCTAATACATTCCAAAGATAAGGATAATTAAGTAATTTTTTAAAGCAAACAACAGCACCAAATCATTTAACAAATGAGTGAATAGCTGTTATTGAAGTTGTTCTGATCGTGTTTTTGTAGGAGTGAAGTGCTCTCAGCTCTCAGTGGCTCATGATTGGACAGCACTTGTCCAAATGCAGACTCTTTTTGAAGGACAAACAGACGTGGGAAAGCAGCAGAAGAGGCCACGGGGAGAGTTCACGAGCTGAATTCATTAATTTGTAAAAATGCCAGTCACCTTGCCATCCTTGCGAAGGAGTGTTCCCTCTATTATACTGGGAACTGGAAATGACCTGGGAGAAATGCCTCTTTAACCACATGATTGTAAGAGGAACATGAGGAGCTGGGCTGATTAAACAAAATAAATTTCCTTTGCTCTGTTTTACTCTTCATTTTTCTAACTAAATACCTCAATGTCATTACCAATCACAGACAACAGTCATATAGGTTTCAAATATGGTGCTTGCTCCTAAAAATCCCATGAAGGATCTCTTTGTGTCTCAGTCTTGCCATCCAAACTCATGAACAATGTAACTCACTCTGAAAGGAGCGCCATACTTCTCAGAATTCCCCCTTTTGGTCAATTGTCTGATTGAATTGTCCGGTTTGAGTGGAGGACCTTCTTTGCGGCTCACAAGATCCTCCCGAGGCTAAATTATGCTCTTCAAGCTGTCAGTGGAGATGAAACGTAAGAACACTTACCAGTATCTTGACATTGCGTCACTTTGACAAATCAGACTAGCTCCTTGAGCGGTGATTGGGAATGGCAGGGTAGAAGTTCATGAATTCACAATGTGGGAGGTAGGGCAGAAATAGCGGATGGAGAACCGTTTTGTGGCACAGCAAGGCAAGGAGACAGCTGGTGTGTTTGGGTATGTGCCTGAGGGTTCATAAATGTTTCATCTTTCTCGGCATTCAGAGTAGAAACCCAGATAATGGCATTGACACACAAGTGAATGAGGAAAGTCAGAATGAGGGACAGAGAGAATCCTATAATGAGACTGCAGTACAATAAAGGTTACATTGCTACCATCGCAATCAATGATAAGTATTAACACGGTCATTTTCAGAAGCCATAAGTAGTCAGGGGGAGACAAAAACCGTTGTCCACACTGATTGGGTGGTTGTGGCTATTTACTGGTAGCTGTCTCCCTGTGCTCCTCCAGGTGCTTCCCTCTCTGCAGCAGGTGGATGTATGCGGCTGTCTCCAGTCTCCAGTCAGTGTGGAGAGTATAAAGACAAGCTGATGCAGTGCCAGTGGGTCAAACAGCAACACGGAGCTGTGTTCACGTAGCTGTGTGTAGCATTGCAGAGCTGTGTGCTCATTCATCCTCTGTGCAGGGAGGGTAGTGGATAACGCTTTGTTGGTTTAAGTAGCCAGTCTTGTGGTCATAGCTTAGCAAATTAACCATGTGCTTTCACGTTTTGGAGAGTTTTCTGGTGTAGATTTTGAGTACCTGTTTGTGCGTATTTTTCTTTAATTGTGAATAAATATCCTCTTTTTGGTCGCACATAATCTGTTTTCCTGTTTCTTTTGACTTGGTTTCAATCTTAATTGTTACTCCCCTCTTACCTCTGGACTAACCTGCACCTGAGGTCATAACACACTGAATACCTAGTATGTATTTAGCTCAAAGAAAATACACAATGCAAATTACTCATTTGTTCATCATTCATTCATCAATCATAGGTGACTATGGAGAAAAGTTTTTGCACTTTTCAGTGGACATTAGTATAACAAAGACTACGTTTACATGCACACATTACTCTGGTTTTTGTCCTTATTCCAAAAAAGAAAAAATTCCTCCAAAGTAGTTGGCTAATGGCTAATTAATATTCCACAAATGTTCCCGTTCACATGCAGTTATGTATACGACTGAAGCTGCTCGAGCTATTTGGCTTCTTTGCATTGAAATAGGATTTTCCACTGGTGACAGACTTGTTCAACCGCACAAACACAGCACCAGTCTTTCATTCGCCCAACCACCTTCTTAAAAGGCCGGTGTTGATATCCAAGTCTTTCATAATGTTCCCAGCCGACGCAGGTGGCGGCTTCTGAAGGGTGGTGATGGCGCAATGAATAAGACACATGACTTTGGTGTGAAAGACCCAGGTTCGATTCCTACTGTGACACATCTACCAATGTGTCCCTGAGCAAGACACTTAACACCTATTTGCTCCAGAGGCGTGCGACCTCTGACATGTATTGCAATTGTAAGTCGCTTTGGACAAAAGCGTCAGCTCAATTAATAATGTAACGTTTTAAAAGTAGATGTGTTTCTCCTTCCGACCTTGTAAACTGTTAGCTAGTTGGCTTCTTGAAAACACACACAGCTGATCTTAAAAATACAAGACTCCTAAACCCCGAATAATATCGGCGTATCCCTTATGTCTTAATTAGAAAATGCCTCGTTCTGAATAAGGCCTCGGAATACTGTCACATTCTGAATAATAGTGGAAAATTAGTGTGGATGTAAAAGTAGTCAGTATCTGTTTCCTTGCAAAACTCTCAAACCAGAATTTAAAACAAGTTTACATAACGTTTACTGAACAGCAGCCGCTGTGGCTAAAAGTGGTGGGCTATGAGAAATTGTCACTTTGAATTTCCTTACATTTGCCAGAAATAATCTCGAGCTAGTTGTGGTAATAGACCTTTTTCACAAAACATTTTGATTTGTAACAGGAGGAACAGCACAGGTGTTGCTAATAATTAAGTGCATCAGTAATAATAATTTCTTTGTTAAATGGGGAGGAGGCTTTACTACATGTCACAAACTCAATTCTGAAAAAAATAAGAAAAACTTATAATACGTATAATATAAACGTGTAATTGTATAACCACGGCCTCACATTTCTGGACCTTCTTCAGGTTCCAGTCAAATGTTCTTAAAAAATCAGCTGACTTGGAACAAGTTGCATGAAAGCTTTTTATAAACGCACAAACACAGAGCACTTTCCATCAATTGAAAAAAAAATTTAGAAAAATACTTTTGCAACAGCTGCTGCCTCTGTGAGCACGGGAATGCACTGACCCAGTTTCCACATAACCTTACATGTTTGGCCGCTTACACAGAGAGACAACTGTCTGTCTTTGACTGTGTGTTGTTTATTTTAAGTTTTTGTTTGTTTGTTTGTTTTGTCAGTGATATTATTTCCACTCTAATACCACATGCTTACCGTCAACAACTGGGCCAAGCACCTGTGATGATAATGATCATTACATTATTTTCTTGTGTTCTGCTTTATTATTTTCAGTTGTCCCAAATCATAGGCTTTCCTTGACAGAGCCAGCTAGCTGGGTGGACAACTATTTGGATGGGATGGAATAAGGAGGCAAACGAGCCAACAATGACTGAGATGTGCACATATGTGTAAAGAAGGACCAACAACCTCCATCACTTTCCTCCATGGATTATTTGGCTTTTCAAAATCTTTATATGCTGTTACGGATGGGTCATAAAATCTAAGAAATCCCACCGCAAACACAGCTGTAATAATTCTCTCATCCATCTTCCAAGTTTGGGAAATGGACAAGAGGTCAAAACTTAATACCAGGAAGAACGGGAACTGTCTAAATGCACCATGTGCTGCAGTTATTCCCATCACCATAATTTCACAACAGTAAACTTAAACTCTTCAGCCACACTACTGCAGTGGGGCTATAGGGTGGCAATGTCAGATGGCCAGTTGATTGGTCCATTAATCTGGTCCAGAGTGAAATATCTTTACAAATACTGACTGGATTTCCATGAAAGTAAGTACAGCCATGCATGGTCCACAGGGGATGAATCCTGAATACTTTGAGGATCCCCTGGATTTTTTTCTTGTGTTATCATTCAGTCAAAATCTTTGAGTTTGTTCAATGTTTGTATTGGTCTATGACTAAAACACCTGCAAAATAAAGACATTGTGTAATGGCATCCTATCCGCAGCTGTGCCTTTTGTTTGTTTAAAGCGCTTGTACACTACATCTGCATTCACCAGTCATACACTGAGCCTAAGTGCTCAAATGGAAACTAACATTCACACTCATTCATACAACAGCCGCCAGGGGCAAATCGGGGTTCAGTATCTTGCCCAAGGACACTTCGACACGCAACCAGGGGTAGGATTGAACCGCCGACCTTCCGATTAACGGCTAACCCACTCTACCTCCTGAGCCACAGCCGCCACACTTATAAAGTGTTGCTAGCATGGCTTTAGTCTTGCTTTTTTTTTTTCTATTTTCTTAATTATTTAGGGGCGGCTAACTGAAATAACTGCCTCTTAAAAGTACGAAATAATAATAATATTCAGTAACTACAATGATACAAGCATGATGCAATGAAAGAGTTGCATTTATATAATATCTTACAATCTAACATTTTATTAAGAAACTAAACTAAAATTCAAAACTTTTATAAACAAAAAGATGCTGTTCACCCATAATAAGGAGAGAGATATGTGACTATGGTAGCCATGTAAGACGAACTGAAATTTGCAGATAATAAGTACAAGTACATGAAAAGAAAAGAGGAGAGAAAAGAGTGGAGATGTCTGGTAAATTTCCCCAGAGAAAACATTTTTCATTGAGTCTGTGCAGTGCAACACACTAACTGTCCTCTGCTGGATAACTTATGAATGTAAAGTAAACAATAAGTAATGAAAAAGGGACATACAAAGGAAAAAAGACAAAGAATGAGACTGGAGGTAGTAATAGAAGATAGTAAAGTCAGAGAGGAAATGTAAAAAGAGAGGAAAACTACAAGGAGAGAAGGACTAAAGGTACACACACACACACACAGATACACAGACATTTGGTCTTTAACACATGTGGCCTTTGCAGTAAATGGGTGGCGGGGGGGCATTTTAATTTGGTTTCAGGCCCCCTTTAGGACCTTTACTACCAAGACTCAATTTAGACTGATTAGAGCCTGACCTTAGCAGTGAACTCAAAGACACACACACTCACACACAGGACTCCTGCGTGTCCTGATTAAGCTGTGACCCTGCCACTGACCACTGGACACTAAACACTCCCAGACCAGGGTAAAGCACAGCTGACATACTGGAGAGACCTCATGGGGACTTCCATTATGCAGAAAAAAACTAAGCTCTGGAACTGCATGAGGAAGTCATTTAAAGCTCCTTGTTCTGCTCAAACTGGGCGTAATTTCACTACTGCAGGGAGGATCCACAAATTCCCCACTATAATGACATTTTGACCTTTGGTCCTCTGGCAAACAAAACCTAAAATGAAATGTTCTCTGAATTACTGTCATGACTGTCATCAGTAGTTTCATCTTCAGAACCATTTTTGTTATAACATAGTTAAATTTAAATTGGAATAATTACACACTATTGCTGTTATTCTAACTTTACTCTCTTTAATGTGTTTTTTCACTTGTTCTATGTTTTGCTCTGTTAGATCTAAAGCTACGTTCAGACTGCAGGCCAATGTGAGCCAAATCCGATTTTTTTGACCAAATGTGACTCAGATCTGATCTTTCTGTAACAGTGTGAACAGGCCAAGTCACATGGAATCTGATCTTTTCCAGTTCGGAATTAGGCCACTTCCATATGTGGTCCAAATCCAATACAGATCGGATCTATTTAAATGTGACCTCCGTCTGGATACTCAGGTCAGAATTGATGCGACTTTGACGTCACTCTAGTGCAGCTCCTGAGCCCACAAAAGCCATTATTAAACACGTGGCTCTCTTCCTCCTCTACCTAGCCATCATCTGTTCACAAATTGCCTTTCTTACACCTGAAATCCACGACCGTGAGTGGAGTCTAATATGGGCCACATTTAAACAGTAATGTGAACTGTCAAACAAAACAAAATCGGATATGGGAAAAAAATCAGAATTGAGCATTAAGGCCTGCAGTCTGAACATAGCCTATATCTATTAAACAATAAAATGAAACACAAATCATAAAAAGTATAAAATACTTTCATATACAATACTTTTTTTTTCTGGAAAAGCCAGTATGTGGTCATTTTCACACAGATGTCGCCACCAGAGAATTTCCCCATGTGTGCATTATGTGATTGCTGCAGTTCTGCTGTTGCTCAACATCTGAGATTATATTTTTGAAAAAATCCTCAGCAGCTGTAAATGAAATTATTTCTATAGCAAAGTCAATTTAAACTGCAATACATCACGCGACATTGTTGTTCTAAAATATTTTTTATATATAAATTGACTATTGTAGCTTTATTCTGCTATGCTCTTCAATGTCTGCATATTGGCCAGTTATTGGCTATTTATTATTTTTCACAATTGTAAATATTCCTAATCATTCCATTCTCACTCCCAAGTAGTCACATATGGATGCTTGGGCAAGACCCCTTGGTGTCACTTTTTAACACACCAGGTACCTTTAGCATACAACATATATAATACTGACATATAATGCTTTCCCGTTTCCGGGTGAAACTGATCAACCAGCCTCTTTTTCACTTACAGTAAGTTAAGCTATGTAACTTACGTAACTAATAAGCCACTTATTTTGATTATTGCATGATCTTTTTCTAAACAGCATATGCTAAATTTGTGTTTGTGTTTTTGGCACTCCACAACGCAAAACTAAAAGAAATTATAGCTTCCTCTCCCTTTGTTCTCAGAGATAATTATCACTACAATTTATTATTTACTTCAGGTTTTCCCAGAATCCAACTGGTTTGTGTCTTGTAATGGGAGGAACAAAGTCAGGTTAAGAAACACATACAACATCTTTATTCTGCTGCCAAACACACACTTACAAAAAAACAGAAACACACAAAAATGTTTGTTGAGTTTCCTGCGCCTAATATATACCCAATTTATTTTATCTTCATTTTGAGTCCCACCATTAAACAGTCCCTTAAAGTGCAAACCAAGAAAAATATTCTCACTTTATATCCACGTCTCCATGAGGACACGTGGTTCTTGTAAGGATTCGAATCCAAGAACACACACACACACACACACACAGATAGCTTCATCCGAGGTTAATGAATCCCATTTGAGCAGCCTCTCCTGTCTTCACCCTCCTCTCCCTCATCTAAATCATCCACCTCTCTCTCCCCCGCAGTGAACTCAGCTGGTTTCCAGTCGAATGTATAAAAGCCTGTGAGGAGAAATCAGTGACTTCTTTATCAACAAAAAAGCCAACATAAATTGTTTAAATAGCTTATTGGGATAAGTTTTCCTGTACCTGGCATTCCTTACAGTATCATTCAAGTATTTAAAGCTCTGTTCCCAGAGTGCTTTGCGAGACAGTAACAGATGACAGAATTAATGCCAGAAAGTGATCAATGTAGTCCCTTATTAGAGAGAAAAATGTGGTATATAAATGTGGTATCTAACTTTGCAATGGCTTGAATTCTTGGATTAATACACTTGCAGTGTGAAAAGTACCAGTGGCGGCAGGAATGGAGGAATATGTTACATATGTATAACAAGTCGTGGTGGAAATCAAAAAGTGCTGTACTTAAGTACAATTTTGAGGTACCTGTACTTGAGTAATTCCACGTTATGTTACTTCTTAGTAATACTGTACTTTCTACTTCACTACATCCAGTATATATAAGTTTTAGTTACTAGGGACATTGCAGATTCAGAGTATAAATACAAAATGTAATCAAAAATGAAAATATTATGTATTTGCTAAAATGCATACCTGGCAAGTAATAAGTAGTTAGAATTAGTCCCACCTTAACCAGCTGCAAAATGCAAACACACGCAAACGCATAATAAATCCTTTTAATACTTTAAGTATATTTTGGTGCTAATACTTAGTATTACAGTGCATGTAGCATTTCAGTGCTCATGTGCATTGTGTCCTTTTCCCTGTATGCTTATAGGCTTAGTACACAGATACAATCACACACATAAAATTACTTTTATATGTAAGTTTACAAATTTGAGATTTTCATGGTTTCAAATTCATAAAACATAATGAGAATTGATCTTGTTTTCAGTTTGAGGTGTTCATCAACAGTTTAACAGTCTCTTATAATGGAGCAAAAGCTTTTAGGGCTACAGGGGATTTCTTACGACCGCATTGGTTTATTGCTCGTGCTAGTTATTCCTTTTTTTGAAATTCAGACTACAGCTGCTGCTGTTGCATAAAGTGTGAAATGCATTGCTTGCCGTATATTTGTTCTACCTCTTACGCTCTCCTCTGACGGGTTCCAGTCTTTCCTGTTACTCATCACTGTTTATCATCTACTGAAGCAGAAAAGATCTAAACAATAATCATTAAATTAAAACAAACAGCCTGGTCGTGTGCATCCACTCTGTGAGGACAATGTGATGACTGTTGTGTGGTTCCTACAGCACGCCGAGGTCATGGCCTGCACAAAAGGTTATGATCCCTTAATGGGGTTGATCAGTATGATGGTGTCATTAACGCTTACACACATACACAGACATTGGCCATGGTCTATAACCCCTTGACCCATAGATCATGGTGCCAGATGTTTATTTGTTGATTCCTTAAAGACATCTATCATCACCGTCAGAGTGGAGGAGGAGAGTGGGTGTTTGTGTGTGTGAGAGTGTGACGGTAGCATTATGGGTGCTGAGTGATATGTTGTGTGTCAATATTTAGCTCTAATAAAATTTAAGAGATGACATGGGTGGTCGTGTGTGCATGCACTCTTGTATTTGAGTAATTTGAGTTTTAGACCTTGAGGACATTTCTGGAAACGTCAAGACTGTTGGAGGGTTAACATTTTTGATTAAAGTTAGAATTTAATCAAAAATGTTAAGGTTTGTGTAAGGGCACATAAGTGTGATGGTCAGGATTAGGGGTTAGATAATGCATTATGGCAATGGAGGTCCTCACAAGCATAGAAGTACAAATGTGTGTTTAGATATATACAGTAAGACTGATAGGTAAGAAATATATAGCAGTGTCACCTTTACTACTCCCCTGCAGACACACACACACACACACACGTCTACACACTCCCAAAAGACTAAACACACACTCCTCACAAAATTTTACCACTCCCTAAAGATGAATGAAAAACACAAGCTAGACAAGCAACAAAAAATAAAGAAGCACTATGTAATGTGTGAAAACTGTCCTTTCGACCACTCATGTTATGTACTTTTGGTTTGTACTTGGCATTTTGTAATTACAAAGGATGTTTCTGCTGCTACTGTACCTACAGGTATATTTCATCAATTAGTCTCATCGACTTCAATAAGTGATTTCCTACATTTCCCAAAATAACTTTCAACAACCTCCAGCATTCAGCTGATGGTTTAAACTGTAGATTTCCTACATGATTGATTGCGATGAATGCAAAAGTCCTGAAATAGGCCTTCAGCTCTGAACTTGATACTTTGTAGGTTATAGACCTACAAATTCAGATTCAGACCAGTTTAGGCAGAAACATAGACTGTATAAAAGAAGTGACGTAATCATGAGACATCACCGATTGGTTTGTGGACTACTGTTTTAAAGCCTCAAGTTTGGCATTTTGGTCGTAGTCATTGATCTTTTGGAACCGGACGTGACAATATTTGGATGAGATGGTGGAGCTTCATATTAGCTTTGATATTATCAACAAAGAACAGGCTGAACACAAAATGTACTTACCAGAAAATGAACAGCCAATGTTAATGCGTACTGGTGTGGTATTAAGTGTATAATAAAAAAATTAATAAATTAAATTGATATGTGTGTAGTATTTGTTTATGGAATGGATTGTATACATTCTGGTACCTTTTTGGTAAAATATGTGTTCTGACCCAAACTGACAGATGTCACATTTTCGAACATGCTTGTCATACATGCATTTTTTTTTAGCTTACTAGTGACACTGTTTTCATTGGCAGATACTGTATTTAGTACAAAAAAGGTGGTTTCAAAACAACTCGTATTTTAGAGGTTTACTCAAAACTATTATTTGATCAAAACAATTTAGCACAGGAAACAGAGGTTTTACACACATAATTCAGCATGGTTTTGAAAAAATATAAAACATATCACGAGTATTGGCCCCACTGACCAGTCTATAATGCGGTCTTGTCAATTGAGCTACTGTGCTGTAATTGCATGTGAGCATCATCATCATCTTCTAAGACCAGCTTAACCATCAAGCTACTGGTATACCAGCAAAAGTGTACTCAAGACCATACCAGTCTGACCAGCTAAAAGATGATGGTGACCAGCAATCCTGCCCAGTTAAAGTGTCCAAAACCCCTCTAAACCAACAAACCAGCCCAGCCCAAGGTATCAAGGCTGGTCAGGCTGGCAGACCAGCTTAGACCAACAAAGCTGGTCTAAGCTGGTTTTTTCAGCAGGGGCTTTCTTTGCAAAATACTGTAACTTAGTTGTATGGCTTGCCACATGACTTCCCCAGCTAACACGACCCATATTATAATTCTGTGTACCACCAGCATTATGTCAAAGTGTTGATTTTAGCCTGCAAGAAATTATGTAATGATACAAGGCAAATGTGGAATGGTTGACTAGCCTACAGTGATGCACGGGAGGGACACATAGCCAATTTAATTACTTGTGCGTTAATGTGATTTATCTGCTACCAACACTGGCTCTGTTATTAATGAGCTGTGATGTCACCTGCTAGCCTATTGGTGTATTTCCAAAACTAACAGCTAAAGTGGATTGACTAAAATAATATTTTTCTGGGTTGCATATATTCCATCTTTCAAAACCTAACTTGTGAACACTCACTCCAGACGCAACGCACCACCAGAGGTTGCTGGCCAACTAAATCAAACTCGCTGAGTGTATTGACAAACGAAAACATTTAATTAAAAAAACCTTTCACTTTTGATTAAATGAAAATCGCAAATTTTTAACATTTCTTTTCAAATATATTATTTTGCCTGGAGATGGTAAACATCAGCCCTGCTCCTGCTGCAGTCCCACTCCAGGCTGTAAAGGTGGGCTGTTTAATGTCCCGTAACCCTTGCCATGATGGTTTTCAAACCTCTGAAAGAAGGAAAAACAATGTGCCACCTTAAAATTTATGAGACATCAAATTTCTTTCCATTAAATCTCAGTCAATCCATCATCATTAAGGCTTATCAAAATAATCACCAAGCCTGTAAAACAACTATACTAGTGTTTCAGCTGAGGCGCAAGGAAGAGGTGTATGTGTGAGAGAGCATGTGTGTGTGAGTTTCCGTGTGTGTTACCCTCTTTTTCTTTCAGTGTGGCAAGGAATAAATGATTTATCTTCATAATTAACTTTTTCTGTGTGTGGGCTAGCTGTCTTTCAACCCATCATCTCCAGGTATTTCTATTTAAATGAAAATATGAGGACATTTTCTACACCTATTTTCATCATCACAGGCTTTAAAGGATAATTTCCGTATTTTAAAGCCTGGGCCCTCTTTCATAAATTTTCAACATATTCCTTTGGCCCAATTGTGCCTGCAAAATAACGTCCACATTAAATGCTTCTTTTTTGCGTTCCCCTTATCCATTTTGAATTAATAAATTCCTCTACATAATTAGATACATGCATATCCTCCTCAATCCAGAATTATAAAAGGAGTCACCCTTTTAAATAGCATATTAATGAGATAAAATCAGAACAGATAAAATGTTACACGTTGCATTAACCAAACCTTTACAAACTTGTTTGTTTCAGTTAGGGTGCCATCTCTAGTGTTCAAGAAGAGGTGCGCAGTCGTGAGATTTGTTTATTGAACAAAAATTATTGTAAAAAAAAACAAACAAACAAGAAACTTATAAATAAAAAACATATCATGTCCCAAACAAATAGAAAATATTAATCCAGCTGCTAACAGCATGTCATCAGAGCACTGCCATACCATCACAGAAATAAAGAAGGAATTGTTTGACATGAAGTTAGAAGCAAAGCGGTCAAGTGGGCTATCTTTACATGACTTGACAGGTCTGGTGAATTTTATTAATACATTAGTAAATTCTAAATTCAATAAAATCTGTGAAAGACAAAAATTCTCTTAAATCACTTATATGTGCCATGAGAATGAATTTGTTTTGTACGAGCGGTTCTTGCAGGACTATTGTGTTTAACAGCAGATTAATCAAATTTATCAAACCTTAACTTTATATACACTATATAACTATCTTAATCCCTCTGAATTATCTCCTTTACTTTTCACCTCTTGATCTGATGTGAAGAATCTTTGTTCAGTGGTTGGCACAACATGAATTACAGGACAAAGTGGAATTTGCATTAAATACATAATTACTGATGGTGATCTAATGAAGAAATATAATTCCATGTCTTCATGTTTCACTTTCCCACCCTACTCTGACTCTCCTCTTTTCTCAGTTTGTCAGTTCTTAAATAAAAGTCTCTATATGCTTCGCTAACACTCAGTCGAGCGCCCCCGCCTTTCCTCTCCTCTTAAAAGTCACCACCGGCTTTACCTATTGACAGACCAAGCCAGCAATGCTTCAGAGCGTGCCCAGTGAAGCCCGATTACAGCCCCCAATGGTTTTGCCTGGCAGATCACAGCTTCACTAAAAGGTAAAAATGAGAACAGTTTCCAACCTAGCTCATTGAGGATTGGCTCAGTCGTCATCTCTGCCTTTTCTTGCCAAAATTTACGTAACACTTTTGCTGCATTTTATGACAGTCGAATCAGCTCCTCTGCTGCCAAAATCCCGCAACAGTCAAAGAAACAGCGCCCCGATCAAAGGCATGTTAATGTTAATAATGTGTAAATGCTCATAGTGTGACATGTTTTTAACCTTCTCTGACAAGAAAATGTTTCTTGATACTAAAAAAATCTCTTCAAATCTCATGGAAAAGGCTTGCATTATTCTCCGCAGAAAACTGAATTTGACAGATTTCTGACCAAAAAGAAGAAATTTAATTTTAATCACAGTTGCTTATTCATGCACAGCACATTTAACAGTGACGTATGGGAGAGGCCAGGTTCATCAGAGGCCAAAGTGAACATTGATTTTACGGGCTTTTATTTGCTAAAATCACTGAATTGACCCTGACTGTTTGCGACAGGTGTACATGTGGGACAGGCCTTTTTTCCTCTTGCACAAAACCGAAATAGGCTACTGTGAAACCGTTTATTTATTTCAAAGTGAATATTACCTGTATATAAATTATCCAATAATAAACGTCAAATCCATGTTATTCATTTGATGAATAACTTGGATTATTTTTTATGAAAAGCTGTTCTGATTTTTTTGATTGGTGGACCCTTACAGACTAAAGGAATATAAATAATCAATGGGACACATTCGAACTTAAGGAGTGCTTCAAAGGTAACATGAGTCGGCACTTTTTTCCCCCTTTTCTTCTCTTGTACCATGCCGGTTACACTGGTTAATCTATAAGAATTAGACTTTGGGGCTCCTTGTTTCCGTTAAATTAACTGAACGATTGAATTGTGGAGAATCTAACCGATCTAACGATGTATAGCATGTCCATACTGACATATTGATCATATGTTTAAACATTGATATTTGTATTAACAATCTAAGCAGCTTAGAAGCAGCTAAAGCGGGCAAGAGGTTTTATACATCCAAAGAACTCGTGTAAAAATCAGACCAGGTGTTTAATGAACCTGCTTTTATTTGTCAAAATGTGTTCCCACACCAGGCCAGTAAACGGGGTAGGCGGCTATTTGGGACTCGGCTATTAATTGAAGTTTAACTCTGCGTACATCTTATTGAGAAACATGTGTCTGCTCCTACCACAGCTGGCAGCTTCCTCATCTGATCTGGAACCAGACTCCCAGTGGGTGTTGTGTGGGTCATTTACATGCAGAGCTTAATTCTTCAGCAGCCATTCAGTGTCTTGCCATCACGCTATGTTTGGAATTTGTCAATGTGAGCCATGTCAAAACTCAATCTTAACTTTTGCAAGTCAGCATACCACTTCCATCAATACAATGATCTTGTTTGTATACAACAATTATACCAATTAAAATCGTCTCAATTATAACATCTGCTTTGAGATGTGCCCCATGCTGTATGAACAGTATAACTTTGTCTTACATGATCTTGCAATGAATCTCAGGTGAATTTTAATCAAATAATGTAAAAGAAGAGTTAGATATCTTTTTGACAGATATTTGTGATTTCACATCCCTTCGCCAAATTGGACTAAAGAACTGATGAAAAAAAATCACTTCTACTGTCCTCGTCAGAAGAGTCAAATATAGGTATGGTGAAGTTCATGTTAACAGCTTTTAGGGAAATATGGTCTATTTTTATTTTGATAAACTCTGTGTTATACCATTGTTTTGACACAAAAGCTGAAAAATGTTGGTTCAGTATGTTGGCTTTTAGATTCACATTGAGATTCATTCATTCTTTAATGTTGCATGTTGCGCTTTTAACTTTTGGCTCTTTTTCCAGTAAGTTTTTATACTCAATTGACTCCCTTTTTTATGTCAGTCTTTCTGTAATTTGTTCTTTTGGGGGCACAACATTTATCTTCTTTATCTCCTGTTATCTTCTTTCAGTTTTTGAAAGCTGTATTTCTTTCTCTCTGTCACTGCCAGCTTCTCTATGACCCCATTCATCCCTCGCTTCCCTCTTTCCTTTCATCCCAAGCTAGCTGTCTCACTGATGTCTTCAGTATTTCCTTCCTTCCTCTGTCTGTCCCCATTTTCCTCCCCTTGTTCTTTAATCTCCCACTTTCCTTTTTTCTACTCTTATTAGTCTGTCTGAATGTATTCCTCTACCCCATATTACATCCACCAGCTCCGTCTGCCTGTCTGGATACACACACACACACACACACACGCAGTCGTGCAAAAACACACACATTTGTGAAAGCACTTCTGTCCATCATACACATAAAATTCATTTATGGTGCACATAAACCTGCACTTGTCCATCTCAAGGTGTCTAGAAAAGGTTTATCACTGCTGCTACACCCACAGGAATTAATCAAGAGAGTGTATGTGATAAAAGTCTATTGTGTGTTTGCACATTAAGAAAACATGCAATGCAATTAAAATATAGAAGAAACAAATGTGCATTGTCCAAGCTATAAAAAAACAGGCTACTGATTATAAAATGACCCAAGAACGTGCAAGCAAGTCAGTAACTTCTTGACACAGTTTGATTTTGTTTTCTGTTCTCTCCCTTTGAACATGACTAAAGAGTGGGGAAGACTAAATCATGCCTGCATGTGTTGCCTCAGCAGGGATGATGTTACATGAGAAAAGTTGATCTACAGGAGAAACAGATCTGAAAGTAACGCAGAATGACTGAGAGCTGCACTGATTTATAGTATATTATATTTTAACATAAATAAAAACATTTCCACCATAACTTGGTGCAGAAACGTTCACCAGAATGCAGGAAATGAAGTATTTAATGATCAAAATTTCCTGGGGGAGGTCCCCACAGACCCCCTACTCATATATCTCGCCATTGAGGATATCTTTAAAACACTGTTTAAGGACCTTTCTGTTTTGTGTTGTGATGTCTCGCGAGCTAAGTGTCTCTTCACACCCCTAATCTGAGCGCCTATGTCTCCACCACTTTTCAACACAAAGTGACGTTCATGCTAGTTCATAATTTTCAGGGTTTTTTATAATGTTTACCTAAAAGTTCCTCCGTTTCTGTGAACATTTTTCTTTTCTTTCTCTTTGATCTTTCCCGCTGTCACTCCTCACCACCTGAACTAATCATTTGCTCCACATGGTACCAATCCATTTAAACATTCAGATACATTACGCCACTGTGCATGTTTGTGTGTGTGTGTGTTCTTTCAGACTCTGAAAGTGAGATGGTAAAAAAGAAATATACTCCCATTATGAGAACCTAAACCCTCAGTGATTTACAATAGGTGTCCAGTTCAATTACCTTTTCCACATCCTCACTTCTCTCTCTCTCTCTCTCTCTCTCTCTCTGACACACACAACACACATGCAGAATCCTCAAACTTTACTGCACCTCTCACTACACCTGAGAGACCTAGTTCACAAGGTTTATAGCTCGAGGTAAAGAGGTGGCCAGAGGAATGGCTGAGCAGAGCAACAGAGAAAAAATGGTGAATGGAGGTAAAAAAAACTGAGAATTGATACAGAAGACAGCAGACATCTCTGGAGCAACAGAGAAAGGAAACCAGAGAGGAGGTGTGAAAATGGAAAAGGGGAGCGAGATGTTGGAAGAGGTAAGTAACTGAGTAAAATTAGGGGAAATGTTGAAAAAGAGATGAAGGCAAAGATAAAAACAAGTGTTTTTTCTTCTGCTTTTAAAGACACATAAATTTGGTTGAATATATAAATATAAACTTTAGGCCTTTAATCCCCATAGAGCAGAACACTTCTGTTTCTGGGCAGAACTAATAACACAGCGGGCTGAATACTAAAAATAATTAAAAGAATTCTGACTTTTATCCTGTGCGTGCATGCGTGTGCCTTCTTTCCATGCTCGTTCTTCCAGTAACTTCAGACTTGCTGGGGACGTGCTCAGGGGCACTACAAAGGTTGGTTGGCGAGAAATAGCGTTTCCCGACCTACAGCTTTCTCCAGCTGCTTTAGACGTTTACATTTTAATATGTATCTCTGAGGACTCCGGCAGCTAAAGTCTAAGAGGAACAAAGACTGTAGCAACGCAGTAAAGTGATGGAAAGTAGCAGATCTTTGATTCTTGATCAGAAAATGAATACATTGGTCAATAAATATTTCAAAATTAATTTCACTAATCCTACCTTTAAAAAGGTTTGAACACTTTTAAAGGGGATACAGCTTCTGTACCTGATGAGACAATCGTGGTTTTGTAATCATTCACTTTCAGTTTAATTTCTAGAGGGATTGATTCATTGATAAAATTAAGTCATTTCTGAAAGGAAACTTCCACAACTGCAATAGTATACTGAAATTAAAACTGTAGTCTATTACATCAGTCTTTACTGGAATATAAACTATGTGCACAAAAACCAGTTAGGACAAAAATCTGTACCCGTCCTTTTGATAGCAGGCTCGGATACAGAGTAGCTTTTAAACCTTAATTTGTGGTGTTAAACCAAATAAATACAGATGAATGTGTTCTAATGGCTGCTTTCGAACAAAATAAGCTCCGCTGTTATATTTAATGTTTATCGTTTTACCCATTTAAACTTCTAAACAGTGTGTGATTTAATGAGCAGTTACCCACATAAACCCACATGTGTTTTTAATGCAGGTTTTGACTGTATAATATGGGTTTGTTTTTTCTGCAGTTCCGACACTTCTTCTGATCCTGCCACTTCTGATGAAGCACAGACCGCCCTTTTAATCCCTCTCAAACCCCCCACCTCATCTCTAAGTCTGGCCTCTGAGTATGGCAAACATAACTCACAGCCTGGACACTTAAAGTTCTCTTTCTGTGAATGAAGCCCATTTAATTCCTGTTAGAAGGTTATGTGATGAAGCAAATGTTGGACTGAATTATATCTGCATGCACTCACACAAACAAACACAACATATATGAAGACCCAAACCACTCTGTTTATATGTAGCTATTTTGTGTGATGCTGACAAAAAAGGGATTCTTCTTCTTGAACCTCGCTTAAGTATATTTTTGTCATTATTACATTAGCACAGTACAGACTGCAGATAGCTGCATGGTTTGCAGAATTGTTAGCTGTGAAGTGTATGTACTTTGTAGCAAATAGGCTAATATATGCAAAGGTTAAAGGACCCTTCCACTTAAATTTGAAGCTCTATGAGGTAATTCGGCGCAACAGCGGACAGAACGTCAGAATGAGCAACTGCAGTTTCTTGCACTTCAGATGGCATTCACAGTGGAATGAAAAATAAAGCATCACTTCCTTGCTGCAGTACAGTTTTGCTTGAGTGTCCTATGTGGTTCACTGTCAATCAAAAAAGGTCATACTGAATGGTCTAAAACCTATAATAACTACTATAATAATTTTTCTTTGGTCATTTGAGGGCAACGGAAGCAGTTTATGAACGCATAATTGACAGATCATCACCTTTAATATGTATAACTTGTTAGCAACCAGTTTCATAGTTACACATCCAGAACGAAGTAACCATTCATTTAGAGTTGTATTTCTCGCCACCTGATGAAGGTAAGTCCCATATTTTACTCTTTACTCTTTACTCTTTACTCTTTACTTTTAGCTCTGTTTTTGGTCTCTACCAACTCTCAAGGAAATATCTGGCCGTTTAGCAGCTAAATGCTCTATTGTGTTTAACGGCTAGTCACTAACTGTGTCTGTCTGCAGTGGCACAATAGTGGTGAACCAAAACAGTAAATTTGTGGGCTGGACATCTAAACAATTAGCGCAAACTCACTTGAAAGCTTTGTGACACCAAGGAGAGCAGAAGAAATGGGTGAGACATGTCTGTAGGTCCATCACTACAAGTGACCCCTTTCATTTGACATATTGTAATTATAGAAATAATGATTTTAGCTGATTTAAGTTTAACTAGATGCTTTGTTACATCATGCAACTACTATATTGATTGAATTTAAATTCAGTCACTGATGTGGGGAAGTGATCATGTTGGAGGTTTGTTCTGTATGCATGAATGGCTGGTTTAAAATGTAATCCTGGTGGTTTGTATGTATGTTGATAATGCTAAATAACTGCATTTCTCCTCATTGTCTAGGCATAGCAGGCTTCCACAGCTCAGCATCCTTGTGGGTCTTATTCGTCTAATTCTTAATCACAACTCTGGATCCATTGTTAATGTACTGAATGATTAAACAATATCTGTGGAGTAAGACCTCCACACAATAAGGCACTCAGTTGAAAACATGCTGCTTCACATTTAAGAAAGAGCAAGCAGCAGTGGTGACTGAAGATAAATTTTACACTACAGCTGTAAAACTGGCTCCAGGTCTGTTTTGTGATGCAGAACGAACAGTAACTCTGGACACTTAAAAACATCAGCGGTGTCAGAGGTCTGGAGCCACTAATGAAACCTGTGTGAGTTAATTTACATACACTATCTTCAAGTGCAGTAGAGTAATGGCAAGAACACGGTTGGGATTTTTTAAGAGGCAACATTTTGGCTTCTGTTCACGCACATGCACTCACACATATATTACATTTCAGCCCACTCACCAGTTTTCATGAATGTGCACACACACACACTCAAACACAGGCAAACACACGCAAACCCCTCTTCAGCCCTCAGGCTAATTTCTTATTTCCACACGGCGCCTTGTCCTAATCCTTGGTTTAACTCTGCTGAAATGACTCCTGAAGCTAAACCATGCACACATAAACACAATCTTACACACACAAACACACACACACAAAGCCTGCAACCTTCCCACCAGCAGCCCTGAGGAAGCCCTGAAGGCCTGTTCGACCTCCGCTCACATGCAGATGTGTTCAGGATGTGTGAGGTCATTCTAGGTGCTTTGAAAGTTATTGATTAATAATCACTTACTTTTTTAACTGTGTGATGTTTAAATACATTTTTATATCATTTTGAAGAGACATATATCCACATAATTTTCATACAGCTGTTTTGTTTTATTGCACAGTGATATCAAACAACAGTAATTCAGCCATGTTTGTGAAGTTGCTGTACCAAACACCTGCAGCAAGACACATGAAAGTACACAATATATTGCATCAAGTTTAAACCCTTATATATTCTATATAAGACATCTCAGTCATCATGCATTGCGCACACGTCTGATGCCATTTTGAAACATTTTTACCAATGAAAAAATAGCCTGCAATAGCCATCATGACTGAATCATTCACATCATTAATATAAATCCAGAGTGCTTGATTGGCAGGTTAACACTTTCCCCCCTTTTCCCTTTGACAGTAACTCTAAAGAAATGAGATGCATTTAGCAGCAGTAGGGTGAGCAGCTCCTCAGTGTGACATTGCCCACTCTGCATGTTCAACAGTGTGAGAGAGAGAAAAATTCATCATTTTTGGAACAAATTTGAATGCCTAAACGCCGTCTGTTGTGTCTGTTGCCAAGCACAGATGATTGATTGATGATGATGATTCTGAAATAGACAGAAACTCACACATACTGTAAACACACACCCCACACACATACATAGAGTTGGTATTTCACTTCCTGTGAAGTCTTAAGCACAACTCAATCACAGCTCAATGGAGCAGTCAGGGTGAGAGAGAAAGCTTGGTGTGCACAGTGGTAGGTTTGACGAGAGCACACACACATAATTCCTACAATTAATTCCACAAACTCAGTCCAGTGGTGGGCCTTGCAGACTCCCTGGGGACTCGCAGATTAGCCTTGGCCAAAGCCACTAATCCCCTCACATACCTATACACACACACACACACACACACACACACACACACACACACACCCACACACACAAAGTGAACCAAGCCAACACATTACCTCTGCCATGTGCTGGCTGCATGCAGTCTCATTCAAACAAGTCACTGAAAGGTGCTCTTCTACACACACACACAGAAGAAATGAGGGATGGAAAGAAAGGGGGGTGAGGGGGTTTGTCTCCAGAGGTTTCACTGAAACCACCCTGATCTACCTTTAACCTTTATGTTCCTTCTGCCATCTGAATGAACCCATGGGAGAAAAATGAGAGAACCTTTAAATGCTTTCTGAATTTTATTAGGGTCTTACGCATCGGCAAAATCAATTATCCATATTTCAATTTCCTCTCAAGGCTCTGCTCGAATGCATGAGAGAGAAAACTGTAAAATTTTTAGTCTGAAGTCACGTCCTGTTCGCAAGAGTAGAATGCATGCGGGAGTCGTTTGTTTGCAAGTGCACAGATATGTTGAAACAAATCCCAAGTCTTGGTTAACACCTGATTTGTCTGTGTTTTTCTGCTCATCCAAGACATAAATGCCTCCTAGTCAAACAGTGAGAAAGAATTTTGTTTTAAAAAATGTCCAGCAAAAGTTTGAAAAGCTTCATCCAACAAAATAGATGTCTTACAAAAGAGTCTGTGGAACATAAACTACAGAGTCAACGTTACTTCATTCAGGTAGGTGGTTAAACAACATATAATCACTCCCTGGCTGCAACTTTACCACAAGTATCTGATGGTTTCACAGCGGCTAAAGTAACTGCGCCGTAACTAAGACGGGGTCACAAGCTCAAAGGTTAAAACCACACTGGCTCCTACTGGGAGATTTAGTTTCCTAAGGTGTGTGAGTGTGTGTTTGTGTGTCTTAGTGTGTGCGCGCATGTGAGTGCCTGCCTTTTTTAGCCATTTCAACACAATGTAACAATCAATCTCCTGCTGACCACCAACTCAATATCCTGTGTAGTTCAGTATGTTGGTTCAGAGATGTTTGCTTCTTTTCTTCTGCTTCTTTTTACTCATAAACTATTTTTCTTATTTGGCTACTTTCTTTCATTCATCTCTTATTACTGTCCCACGTTATTCCTTTTTGTCCTTAGTTTTTTGAGAGTTGTTTCATTAAAATCATCCGGTCTCTCTCTATTCTGTTTCACTTGTATTGTGTTTGTTTCTTACTTGCTCTCTCTCTTCTCCTTCTGTCGCTTTCTTTTCTTTACAATAGGCTTTTCAATTCGCCTACTTATGCACTCAGTCCATCAGAGCCCTGCTCTCCAATCCCCAGATGTCTGATGGTGGACAAATCCAGCACCAAACTAAAAGCAGATTACACTTTCTTCTTAAAACGGGAAGATGAAGAGAGCGAGAACAAGACCCTGTCCACTTTTAAAGGATTATTGGTTTTAGCCCCTGAAGAATGAAAGGGATACTCTTCCAGTTTTAAAGGATTACCTCTGCCTTGAAAAATGGACAATGTCCAAGAAGAAAACACAATCTGTTTGGTGGGTTACGGTTTACTAACAAGAATTGGTGCATTTTGTATCACAGATTTGCAACCCACTTCTTTGGTGGTCTGTTGGTGGTCTGTCATAAAACCTGAGGCCAACACAATCACCCTCACCATGTAAATAGTTTCATGAACCTGACAAAGCACTCTTGACAAATTACAAGAACGGCTTGTTTTAAGTGAAAATGTAGTTAAAATTCAACTATACTGATTTTTGTGTGTAAATTAAAAATATAAACAAAAAGCAAATCATAATATTGAGTAACTTTACTGTAAAAATATTTCACCACACATAAAGTAACAACCCTTCACAGATTCTGTAGACCTTTCTGAACTGTTCATGTCTTATTTTGGATATTTTAAACCTGTATTCTTCTTGAGAATGTAATTCTTCTTGAGACTTCTTGAGATTTTTCTTTGCAACAATAAAATGAAAAGGTCTAACACAATCTGCTGGTCATATCATTCACAGAAAGAATTTTTATGGCTTGGATAACTGAACATTTTTATTAAATTTTAATTAAATTAAAAAATAAGAACTGTCTTGTGTAACGTTAATGCAAAATCCATACCTGTGTGATTTATCTTTTATTATAACATGGCCACTGAAGATTCTCAATTCTGATTGGCTGGAAGGTGTGAATGAATCTATAGTAAACAGACAGTATAATTGGACACCTATGATGTTGTGAGCTAAATATGAAGGTACATCAAGCAACCATTAACTGATTCCACTATAAAGATTGGAAATTGTCCAGATGTTATATATTTAACAAGTGCTTATCAGCACTGTTATGTAAAGCAATGACTTCCAGTAAGTCAAAGCCAAGCTATCTGTTTCCCTCTTTTTCTGGGTTAAGCTAAGCTAACTCTTTTCTGAATTTAGCTTAATATTTGCTGCACACACGTGATAAGCTAATGGATGGATGGATGGATCAAACCAGCATCTCATATACATTTTGTAGAATGTGTGAGCTTTCATTTTATTAGCCATACAGCACAACCTCAAAACCCTGAAGCAAGGACAGTACCACTGTAAAAGCAACATCACATACTGGAAAGAGCAATTGCCTCCCAACTTCATCAACACATGTCCCACTACGAAATCTATGAAACCCTTCAATCTGGCTTCAGCGCACACCGCAGCACTGAGACCACCCTCATTAAAACAACCTCCTAATCGCTGCTAATTCTGGCCATATCTGCATCCCCATTCTTCTAGATCTCTCAGCAGCCATTGACACAGTTTCCCATTATACCATCCTTTTCATCTGAATACATCAGACTCACCTGTTCAGCACTCTCCTGGCTCTAGTCACCCTCTCTAATAGGAAACATCGCTCATCGCCTTTAGAGACTCTAGTTCCCTCCTGGCCCCAGTCAAACGAGGTGTGCCTCAAGGCTCTGTGCTTGGACCCCTCCTTTTCACAATTTACATGCTCCCCCCTTGGCAAGATAATCCGCCACCATGGTCTCAGTTTCCACTGTTATGCTGATGATACAAAGCTGTATCTTAGCACCAAACCACCCACTTAGCTTCCCCCTCGGTCACTTGTTTACTGCTTGAATGAAATAAAAACTTGTATATCATCTAACCTTCTCAAATTAAACAGTAGCAAAACAGAGCTAATGGCAGTGGCTCCCAAGCCAATACTCAAGAGGGTCAGAGATCTCCTCCTCAAGGCTGATGGTTGCTTCATCTCCCCACCCCCAGAAGTCCGCGACTTTGGTGTCATTTTGGACTCCAGCCTCTCAGTTCCATGTCAAACTCATCACCAAGTCTGCCTTCTACCACTTCAAGAACATCTCAAGACTTCGGCCTTAACTCTCAGACTTTGTGGCAGAGTCACTCATACATGTCTTTATCACCTCCCACTTGGACTACTGCAAGGGTGTCCTGTATGGGGCACCCAGCAAAGGCTTCAGTATGTATGGAAATCAACTGCCAGGGTTCTCTGCTAAAAAAACACCTCTTTACCAAGGCATAACATCTTTAATATGACCTCCTTTGTTGTTTTGTTGTTGTTGTTTATTGTGTGGTTATGTGTAAAGTGTAAAGTGTCCTTATGAAAGGCGCTATAAAATTATTTGAAAAAACAAACATATATATATAAGGAAAATAAAAACCAACAGGAAGGAGAGAAAAGCTGAGCAGAAAAAGTAAACAAGAAACAGAAGGTTTGGGATCCGACTGTGGCAGAAAAGGTGAAGGAAGAAGAATAATGGCAGAGGAGAAAAGAGGATGAGAAAGGAGAATATAAATTCAGCGGAAAGGCTCTTGCTATCTATAGAGGTAAATAATACGAATCTCATGAAATGGGGCCTCCAGAAAAGCGTCCTCCTCCCTTTCTCTTCATGCTTTTCTCTCATTCCACCCCTCCTCTTCTTCTCCTCTCCCTGTTGTATTCTTGCCCCTCTTAGCCGACTCCCTTTTCTTATCCAAAATCCTTCCTGCCTTTCTCTAAACCAGCGCCACACACGACTGAATTAATCTCTGCTTCATTTACATAAGAGAAAATACTTTTATTCTTCCTGGAGCACATCAGAGACGGCCATTAATTATTCTGCACTGTTTACTGACATGTCTACCGTTTGACTCCCCTGTCTGGAATTGCATGAATAAAAAGCTAATCTGTGCCACAAATTAGCTTTACTGAGTAATGTAAATGCTGTTTTCCCGCCTGTGTGACCTTTATATCTGTTGTTTCATATGCTAAATTTTCCTCAGGTTCACAGTAGTTTCAACTTCCACTGCGACCTGTGTCAAATTTACTATAGAACACCAATGAAATCAGGGTATGCACCATTTAAATAGAGTGAAAAAGGAGAGGAGGAAGAAGAAGGCGATGAAGAAGAGGAGGAAGAGAGGAAGAGAAAGAATAAGAAGAATTTAACTATTTGATTCGAAGCAGCATTGAATAGTTTTGATCACCAAGTGGCAGGAAATTAATTAATGAACAGGTATAGCTTAACAAGGTTTTATCCTTAAACCAACACCTGCTTAACACAAAGCAAAAATTAATCAATCAGGACATTCTTGTGGACTTCTCTTTGTGGCTCTCTGTTAACTATAATTCCAGTAACCACTTGCCTTATAGCTTTATAGTTTTGGAGCTCTGGTTTTCGTATATCAAGTGTTTAGTTAAAATAGTTGGCAGGTAGAGTATTGTTATCTCTTTTGCTGGGAGTTGCTGCCCAGTTTTAGTATTGCTTTGGTTTTGTCGGTTCAGACAACAAAACAATGAGATGAAAGCAGTTGCAAAGTAGGCTATGAAATCTCTGCATCTGTGAGGCTATTGTGAAAAGACACTGTCTCTTTCATCCTGTTGGACATTTGGTAAAGCTTTGAAGAAGAAGTTACTTGCTTGCTCTCACAAAGGTCTTGTATATTCCCCGGTACAATTCAGACTCAGAACTGGTGCACCCCTTTTCATGATTTCCTTTGATGTACTTTGAATTCAGGTCATAAATAGGAACATTAGCCTAAAGGTAAATAGATAAAGCTGAGTTTAGTGAGTCTTTGTTCTTGTTCTTCAATTTGGAGAACCCAAACCAGCTCCCAATCCCCCTCTGTCCATCCCCCAAGCTTAATTTCCTTCTCTCCTCTCCCCACATATGTTGCCTGAACCCTCTCTCCTCTTCTTGGACCCCTACTTTCTCAACCCCCTCACCTCCTTCTCTCCCAGATCCCTCTGTTATAAAATTCCTTTGCGCTGCTTAGGTGATGATGATCTCTTTCTCTCACTCCTTCCTGTTTGTATTCCCATCTCTGTGGTTGTGTGCAATTCTTCATGTGTGTGTGTGTGTCCATATGTGCTGATGAGATCATGTGATGATTTAAGCGTGTTTATACCATTGGATTGACTTCAGAGTCAAACCACAAGTTGACTCTTCATAAAATTCCTGTGAACACCCAGAGACCTATATATGTGTGCAAATATGTGTGTGTGTGTGTGTGTGTGTGTGTGTGAATTGTCCATAATGGATGTGTCTTCACTTTAGGGTCAGCAGGGCTAATCCCCACTTTTAGAGCAAGGATAATCAGACCAATCACTACAAGTGCAATCTTAAACAAACACACACAGACACACAATTTCATACACACATTTATTGTTAAAGAATTTCTGCAATATTGGTGACCATTAACCTTATTTTCCACACTGGCCTGTTTTTATTTAAATTTGTATAATTTACACTCATTTATTATTAATGTAAGTTACATTATAGATGCCAATTAACCCCTTTTTCGAATCTGATCATCATTTATAAAATTCAATCCAAACATGTGCATGACTCAATCCATGAAGGACATAGTTTGTAAAATTCCACACTCCAATATTTAAAACCAGAAAAATTGCATGTACGTTACAAGTTATAGCAAAAAATAGCAGTGACAAATACAATACTTTACCTGTAGTTATACTTAAATTTCCATGTAATTTTCCAGAAGTCCAGATACGGCTCTAGGAGAGCATTCTGAATTGTGAAAATAAAAAGCCTGGGGATCAACTTCAAAGTCTACAAAGATCAACAAGATGACTATGAAGACTATGTTTAGGGTTTAGGTAAGCTTAGGTCTTTTTGTAGTTGAGAAGCTGCAGAGTTGCAGTCTCTATTCATTTAACTTACACTGTAAATTTCCAGCTAAACTGAGGCAGTCTCTCTCTCTCTCGCCTGTCATTCACCGGTCTTGTGCAGAGTTTTGCGTGCATTCCCTGCTGCCGAGCCGACAACTCCATGCACGTCGCGGTTCCTCGCGGATCTAGTTCAAGTAGCTGGCTATAAATAAATATTCTTTGTGTGGTTCATCAACGGTGATAAATTATTATTATAAAGTCAGCACAACACCAGTGAAGCTGGGGCTCCGTCTCTTCAGCTAGCGTTCCCCCACTGCCACTGCACACATACACGCTACGCCTACACATGCACACTGACGACCCAAGGTTAGGGTTAAAATTTTGGATGTATTAAGGCACTCTAAAAATATTTATTGAAAGTTTTGTTCTTTTTACATGTTTATTTACAACATTAAACGTTGAAATGTGTATATGCATATATAAAAGATACATGTACATGGGACCCTCAAATTACCACAACCTGGTCCAGGACCTGGATGATGGTCGGTTCAAGGTTTATTTTAGGGTGAGTCGGCAGTCTGCTGTCAATTGTTGGACCTAGCATCACAAAAATTACCACTAATAATAGGGAGTCTGCTGCTCCAGCTGAGCGGCTAAGCATTTGTTTGTGGTAGCTTATGTTTATTTTAACGTCAACGCTATATTTCGGGCTTAGCCAATTGTTTGTCTGACAGATGAAGTTTTTTCACAGCTATAAACAGATGTCTCTTCCTGCATAAACCTTGTGGTGTCTGATGGGACTGGAAATTAAGTCTCCAAGAAATGGATGTACGTCAATGTAATGTCCTCTGAAGTGATGGTAAAAAGACTGCATGTACGTGATTGCGTGTGCATGCGTCTGTCCATCAGCAGCTTTGCCCATGAAGAGGATTCCTTACACGTCCAACAGTGTGACATCTAGCATTACACCCCCATCCCTCTACCATGTCACTACACATTACAAGCTACATATACACATGAACATGCACAATATATATATATATACACACATATTATACTCATATGCAAAAACAAGCAAACCTTTGCTGATTATATTCACAGACACTAAACATTTATTGTCATGTTAAAGACACAGGCACAAATCCTTAGAGAGAGTCCCATCATAACCTGCAGGACACACACTCTTCATTCCCCTCTCTCTTTCTCATCACCTTCAGACTGAACCCAACATTGTTCAGTGTGTGTGTGTGTGTGTGTGTGTTTTAACCATGCTCTCCCCTGCTGAGTGACAAATCTCTCTGCCAAAGAAGCAATCCATCAAGCCTACACACACACACACACACACACACATATACACACAAACACACAGTGTGTTATGAAGATTGAATATCACAGTAGTCTCAGATGATCCAAACCGATTCTTATCCTGAATTCTTGTACAAACCTGCAGTCGATACACAGATCACAGCAGGAATGCATGTTAAAAATTATCCAGACCAGAGCCATGTCTATGTGTTATTAACAGGGAGAGGTATACACACAGCAAAGCACACAAGCTCTTGCAAATGCTAACACAAACCCATATTAGCTGGAACAGTGAGCTCTGATTTGGTACGCTCAGCAGGGAGTCTGCTGTCCCAGTAATGTTTCCCATGGTTGCACATTAAAGGAAAAATCCAGCTAAAAACTCTACATCCTCTAGGACAGGGACAAACTTTGAGCCCTACATTCTGCCTGGCACTAACAGAGAAAATTCTTAGAACATGCAATTTATGCCAAAACCCGACAGCTAAGTGTCACGTTTGGGGAATTTCACATATAAATTATTGACTTCTTTCAGTAAATCCAATATGCTGATTAATTGTGCATTTTTATGTTATGTGTCCCAGATACATGCTGTAAGAATAGGACCATTACATACTTTTATATACAGTGTACAGAAAACAATCTCCTGATTTTACTGAGAGTGACTGAATGGAATCCTTGCTTATTTATGGTGCTTGTTCTTTCATTGGTTTATACTTCTGTAGAACTGAAAATTGTACTTTTTAAAGATTTTTAAAGCCGCCATTTTAAAATCAACACATCACCAATAAATCACAATATTGAAATGTTATTTATAAATTACCACAAACAAAAGATATAAGAATGTAAAATGCCATTCACTGGAGTAGGGTTGAGTAAGGAGGTGGCAGCTTG
>NC_060157.1:23175399-23213292 GCF_021292245.1 Micropterus dolomieu | reverse complement strand
CCTGCAGGACACACACTCTTCATTCCCCTCTCTCTTTCTCATCACCTTCAGACTGAACCCAACATTGTTCAGTGTGTGTGTGTGTGTGTGTGTGTTTTAACCATGCTCTCCCCTGCTGAGTGACAAATCTCTCTGCCAAAGAAGCAATCCATCAAGCCTACACACACACACACACACACACACATATACACACAAACACACAGTGTGTTATGAAGATTGAATATCACAGTAGTCTCAGATGATCCAAACCGATTCTTATCCTGAATTCTTGTACAAACCTGCAGTCGATACACAGATCACAGCAGGAATGCATGTTAAAAATTATCCAGACCAGAGCCATGTCTATGTGTTATTAACAGGGAGAGGTATACACACAGCAAAGCACACAAGCTCTTGCAAATGCTAACACAAACCCATATTAGCTGGAACAGTGAGCTCTGATTTGGTACGCTCAGCAGGGAGTCTGCTGTCCCAGTAATGTTTCCCATGGTTGCACATTAAAGGAAAAATCCAGCTAAAAACTCTACATCCTCTAGGACAGGGACAAACTTTGAGCCCTACATTCTGCCTGGCACTAACAGAGAAAATTCTTAGAACATGCAATTTATGCCAAAACCCGACAGCTAAGTGTCACGTTTGGGGAATTTCACATATAAATTATTGACTTCTTTCAGTAAATCCAATATGCTGATTAATTGTGCATTTTTATGTTATGTGTCCCAGATACATGCTGTAAGAATAGGACCATTACATACTTTTATATACAGTGTACAGAAAACAATCTCCTGATTTTACTGAGAGTGACTGAATGGAATCCTTGCTTATTTATGGTGCTTGTTCTTTCATTGGTTTATACTTCTGTAGAACTGAAAATTGTACTTTTTAAAGATTTTTAAAGCCGCCATTTTAAAATCAACACATCACCAATAAATCACAATATTGAAATGTTATTTATAAATTACCACAAACAAAAGATATAAGAATGTAAAATGCCATTCACTGGAGTAGGGTTGAGTAAGGAGGTGGCAGCTTGCTGTGAGGCAGCAGCTTTTATAAGTTGTCTTTTCTTTTTGCTTCAGCTTCATTTAATTTGATGGGCTGCTTTTCTAGTGCTTTTTGTTCTGGGGTCCTGGGGTTTTAGTGTTTTGGGGGTGGCAGGGATTGATGTTTGGGCTTGATCTGTGTGTTGTTGTTTTATTTCTTATTTGTGGTTGGAGGGTTGGGCTTATGGGCATTATATGGGGTGGTACTATTACATTATTGTGGTTTTTAAACTATTGTTTTTAAATGGCTCTGTAGTGTGAAGCACTTTGTGTTACATGTATTTGTATGAAATAGATTGATTGATTGATTTCATTTAGGTTTGTTGAATTTCCTGGTGTCAATTTGGCCTGAGTTTCAGTAATATTTTTGTTAATAAATGCCACCTTTTTTGCACTTATTACACCTATGGAGCGGCTTCTTCAAAATCTATTTTAAAGTTCTCCTGTGCAAAGGAACATCACATGCCCTCGGTTGGCAACACTGCAGTCAAATAACAATTACAAGTTGTTAGGCCTTAGAAACCTAAATTATCAATATTTAAAGTAAAACTTGAACTTGTACCAACAAATCAAGCTAGCCTCAACAAAAGTGAGTGAGTACTGAAAAAATTTAATCTTAATATGTGTAAAATGTGAATGCCCTTAGTTGGCATTTGCCTGACTCATTTGTAAAAAGTGTGTTATATCGCTAAACGTTTTCAGCGAATGTACTTTGTTTCTGGGAGCTCATCTCAACCCTGTAGGCTACTAGTCTACTGCTTAGCTAGCATACTTGCTAATGGCAAGCTAGGGTTTGATGTATGGACTTTGAAGCCTACACAGTGCACCAGAGAGCCAATACATTGTGACCAGACAAGCACTGGTGCACCTCTGGTTTATGCGAGTGAAGACGCCATTATCACTGTTTTACCCATTATTTGTGATTATTGCCAGCTTGTATGTTATATTCTTTTTGGTCCACAAAAGTGAAAGCTGAAAATTTCAATTGATTGGTGATGATTCATTAACAGAGGTAATAGCTGTTGAACTATAATAGTATATACTACTACTATTATTAGCGTTTTATTAATTATTAGCTTGTATTAGTATGTCCCATGTACATAGCGTGCAAACAAGTGAATGGAAGTTTTCTTGAACTATGATATCCCTTGTGATATTTCATCTGATTCAGTTGATGTACAGCAGCACTAAGAATAAATTACAACATGGTGGTTGCAGTATTACCAGTTCACTAGCTCCCTCATGTTCGTGTACATAAACAATTCAAATATGTGTAATTTCACCCACTGAAGACATAAACTAGGAAGGAGGTGACCCTGACAGACTAAAGGGTGATTCTCCAAGGACCAATCTCCAGACTAAAAGTACAGCTGTAGTCAGAAGCCCCACTGAATGTTAAAGTTCAGACAAGCATTCCCTACAGAGTCGATCTCAAAGTATCAGCAGTGCAGGTTATACATCTTAATGACTTTACATTTTCCCGTTCGTCTCCTCTGGCTTGTGGCTTTGGAAGAGAGTTCTTCATGTTCACAGAGGCTGAACGCTCTGTCCCAAAGACCCAGGAATAACAAATTTCAAAGCTGGTATGTGCCTTTCTAAGTTCAACTGGTATTTGTCTTTAAGCTCCAACCAGTCTTTATATATACAACACTGTGGAAGAGCAGAAACCTCCTCGAGAGTTTATTTGTGTATGAGAGGAGCAGAATCTCCCAGCTCACTTTATAAGCCCAGTAGATTCAATTGAGGTTCTGATTTTTACACACAACCAGGCCATTCACTGTATTCTGTATGTTTTCTCTCTCTTTAGACATAAATGAAAATATCTGATGTGCTCCAGCACCTGGCAGGCACATACTTTACTGTACACCCCAGACACTCTCAGTTAAAACCAATCCATCTACAGCACCCACTGCTGCACTAAGCCTGGAGGAATGTCGGACAGTGAATGGGAATGATTTGCAATGTATGTTTGAACATTTTCAACATTAATCATACCTTCAGAAATAAGGATAATCCTTACCTGGGTATGTTGGTCTGTCCTGCGGGGAAGGATTTGAAAAATGTTTTGTGGGCTTTTAGACCCGCATGCCGAATCTATGATTAGTTTAGCTAATTTATGTCTCAAGAGTCAGAGAACTCATGCTGGACAAGTGAACCTGCTGCTGCTCCGTATTTCTTTTGTTTCCAGGGGTTTTGTGCAAGTCAACCTTGATTTAAATCTCTGCATCTATCTTGAGCTTTTGTGCAAAGTATTTTGGATTGTCTTTTATTACAAAAAGAAAGGTTATGTAGCCAGAATGTATAATAATTTACTGTACATGTCTTGATTTATATTCGGGTCTTGTTTACCCCTTCCTTCAAATACCTTGCTTGGCGGTGGATTTATTTTAAATTCATGAAAATTTACCCCTCTGTGCATTTATTTCATACTTCAAACATTTTTTATGGTAAAGATAAGATGATTTCCAACCCTGTTTGGTTACAACATTGTTGCTCGTGAAGTATTCAAGTTACTCTCTTTAAATATTATTCATTGTAGATTAATAATCTATAATGATCAACCTATAAATATTTGTGTAAAAATACACAATCAAAATGTTTGTCCTTACTGCAGCTTGTGGAATGCTGAAATAGTGGCTTCAGTGTGACTTGCTGGAATTTACTTTTACACTGGGATGTAGGAGGCAAGGTTGAGGTTGCTGTCACAGTGACACTGCGCTATGTTCGTGCAGTTATTAATAAATAACTGATGTCCCAAAATTGTTTTGAAATTGACTTAGAAACACCTCTGACGATGTGATAGACATCACAACCTTGAAAATATTAAAAAATGAAAGGATGTTTGAGCTTTTACAATGCAGTAACATCCAGCTTTTAAAATGTTACGTCTGACATGAGCTGGTGTTGGTTTTGGCTTTCTCTTGAACTTCACTGTCTGGCAAATGTTTGCTGGAATGAACTGAACCTGAACAAAATCTTTCTCTTACAGAATCTATAATTTCATTAAACCATCCATTAAAAAAATCTAGTGTGAAGCTCCAGCTTTCATGTCTGCTGAAGAGAGAGAAAGGGAGAAATGGTAGAAAAGATGAACAGAGACAAAGAGACAACAAAAGACAGATGAAGAGACTGAGGCAGAGTAGTCTACTGTTGATGGTATATTAAATCTGGGATTAATAGAAAAGTGGGTCCCCAAGGCAATGACCCTCAACACTGTTCTTCCATACTGCTTCACTCTGTCTGATTTATCACCCCAGAGAGAAAGAGTCAAAGTAAAAGGAACATAAGAGGAGGGCAAGACAAAAATGGAGGGAAAATGAAAAAAGAAAAGAAAAATCCACAAGGGAGGAGAGAAGGGATGAAGGCAGGAAAGCGTTCGGGGAACAGCAGCCGTTCCAGAAGTGATAAATGTTATTTTGACACGTGTGTATCCACAGGCCTGAAGGTCACAGTTTAACAGAAGGGACAAAGGTCAATTTAAAGTCTGGGTCAAGTCAAATATGATTCCCAAAGTGACAGGTTTGGGATTTTGATTTATGGTTCAGTGTAGTTGTATAGGTGGAGCACAGCATGAGAGCAATACGGTTTTTGTGTTACCTGACAGGTCACATTTAGCAAATGAGTATGACCATGTGGATAGTGAAATCCAGCAGAGGGAAAGTAGGGAGGGAATACAGAAGATTCATACACAGGAAACAAATAACCAAATCATTTTTAAATTATTAATTAGAAATCATGAGTTGCTAGAAAGCATAAAATGCAGGAAATATACATAAACACAAACATATAAAACCAAGCAAAACAGGTTTATAATTGGTTACAGAGGGATGAGGTGGTAGACAGGAAGAGAGGTAGAACAAAATAAAGAATGGGAAGAGGAGTAAAAGAAAGGGAAGAGGATATAAATAGAGGGAACGAAGGTAACAGAATTACAAAAAGGAAAGGGAATTTTAAAAGTTATCTGTATTAATAAATTAAGCTTAGCATAAGTTCAATCAGGAAGAGACAGTGAATGAGTAGCATCTTATGCTACACACTACTCTTTCCTTCCCGCTTCTCCTACTTTCTTCGTAATCAGCTGACGATAGGTATTTACTCTTTAAGTTAAACCAACCAGATGTTAACACAATCTCCATCAGCCAATCATATAGCTGCAGTCAAACTTTAAATCTGTTCTCAATGCAGCTGTCATTTGAGAGTGCACCCGGTTCTGAGCTCACCAGAAGCCCATTCCTTTTCACATCCATCCAGTTCTCAGCCATTCTCTTCATCCCATCACCACCAGTGCACCAGTGACTATACTCAATTCTATATCATATACTGCTCATGGCTTCACTACTCTCTTAAATAATATGATGACATCATGATGGAGCCTGATCGCTAAAGACTATCCACATTTCTCATCATTATAGCGCACATGTCAATAAAATTAGTTGTTCACTCTTGTCTGTCCTGATTGAAATGCAAACGTTGTGCTTTTGAAACACACACACACACACAAAATCTGGAAACAATTATTGTTTACCTGCAGGCTGCAGGCCAGGCGACCCTCATCGTACACGCTGTGTTTGGACACGGGTAATCAACACTACCCTGTGTGTGTGTGTGTGTGCGTGTGTGTGAGAGCGAGAGAAACAGAGAGGAAGGAGTCTCCACAATGCAGAGCAGTGTCCATGAAAAGACACTGTAATTGTTAAATCTGATGTAAGCTACCTGCAGAAAACAGAGACACACACAAAGTGGAAAGTGTTGATTGCCCACATCACAAACACACACGTCCTGACCATAACCCTGCAATACATGTCAATGTTTATTTGAATAAGATGATATCATGTCCGTCCACAGGGGAAATGAGACAGATTACTGAGACTGAATCGACGCTATAAGAGTCTGACACTAATCCAACACGTCAAAACCACATAGATGCAGTGGATTTTTCTTTGTCTCCAACCAAATTTATTTTGGCCTGGTCTCTGATATTTTCTGGGTTCTTGACTTGCATAAAGGCCAAAGGCTAATATAAATAACAAAAAAACTGAGAACTTAGATTCACAACATGCGTTGTCTCCATTCTGTTGAAAGATTATTGTTATATATCAGTTTTAATATCACTTTAACTTTACGCCCACTATTTTGGTTTTGCTTGTAACGCTGACTCAAGTTTGCCCTGTCTCTGTCTTGACTTGGCTTTGGAACTTAGTTTTGGTTAGAAACTGACAAATGACTTTGGCTCATCTTGAAAGCAACAATTGGTGATTATAGTTCAAGATCACGCACACTGCCTGCAGCAGAGAGGGGTAAAGCTCTTGAAAAAATCTATAACATACTACATGTTACTTGTTGAAAAGATGACCACATGATGTGACTAACTGCTCAATGGTAAAAGCAGTTAGTTATATTACTTTCTGTTTTTCAGCACAGGTTTGTTAAAGCACTCGAAGGCCACCACTGCCACATGACTCACCTTCTGTACTCAGCACAATTTTTGAGGTTTTTGCCAGTAATCAACACCTAGCTTAGCCCCAATGAGCACATACAACCCCCCCAACAGTCTCATTCTTGCAGTGAAGTTGGTGGCCACCTTCCAACTCTTCACAAAACCCAGGTGACCCAGATAGTGGATAACTAGCTTAGAAGACAAGATGTAATTAAGGGTGTGCTCACACTGTGCAATCAGTACTGTGGCCAAGGACGATTAATCCCCAAACACTTAACGCTGGGTTGGTTAAGCTGGTTAACCCTAACCCTAATAACTTTTTTAAGGTGGATCTCCACACTGAAAGCTTCATGTGGTGTGCAGCAGTGTTCATGAGAGAGATAGAGGTAGCGAGCGAGTGAGACAAGGTGCTGAGCTATTTTTTTTGTTTTAAATCAAAAATCTATATGTGGCGGTCGGCGTTGGTACTGTGGCAGGCCGCCACAAATAATCAATGTATGGGAACACCAGAGTGATGATGTAAACGTGCTCCGGCTTGGACTGGGCCTAGTGTGAATACACCCTAAGACACCAGACAGCATATTCTTCCAGGCCCTGCACCAACCCAACACATCCTAGACCAGAATTAGACTAAGAATGTTAATCAAACATCTTCAGAGCAGATGTTGCTGTCGTCCTCTGAGCTTACAGGAATGAGGAGGTAATAAACTTCCTAAAGGATCAAGAGTCTCGTATTATTAATCCAGGCACCTTTTCAAGGCTATTGAGGCTTAAAAAGCCACATACAAATATATGACTCAATATTTATATCGGTTTCATCTAAATATGCTCACACAACGTAATTGGGGCTAAACCTGGTCCAAAGCTTTCACTGTACATTCGTGTTGTTTAGGAAAATCATGCAGCATGTCTTTCTTCACCACTTTTCTCCTCAGTGACAGAGACATAACTTTCCCATGAGCTCTTTCCAGGGTTCCCTGTCCTTGGCAAGACTGTACGCTGCAGGTCTCCCCAAGAGACATTGATGCGGGTCAGTTTGTCAGCAATAGGTCTTGGCCACATGTGAGAGATATCTGGATGAAATGAACTCAGTCACAACAAAGAGAATCAGACAAGCTAAGCACAACATTTATGCATAAATTTGACACTGCTGCACGCACACGGGGCTATATAATATCCTGGTTCCCCAAATACAAGGTCCATATGAGTCATAATTGTTTTTTGTTATCTTTATGTATACGTTAAATATCTCATTATAACACATTTGTCTTGTAAATGAACTATGGCTTCCTTCACCTATTTTTGTCACAGTATCTGATAATTCATAACTTCCCTGCTGTTCCTTACCCCTTGGCGGCCTATGTTTCACCTTTTTCAATTGAAATGGGCCCCACCCTCCAAAGGGCCCCAGAGTGAAATGCAAGAATTATTAATTTATTACAGTTTTTCTCGATTGCTTAAACACATTTCTCGAAATTATGCCTCTTTTTCTGAAAACTCTACAAATCCACAACTTCTCACCCAATTCCCCAAACGTCCTATTTTCAGGTCAAAATGAAGCTCTCCACTCAAAACCATTCAGTCTTGCTGAAAAACCAAAATTTGCCCTCAGACATTACACACAAGCCCTCGTTCTCGTTCTCTACCTCCTCCGCCTCCTCCTCCCTACTCTTCCTCTTTCTCCTCTCTGGTGTCCTCTACCTCTTCCTTTACATTTCTCTGGATCCATTGTTCCAAAACCCTTTTATCTATTGAAGCTTCTGATCGGTATGTTCACCATCAATTATTGACTGTTTGTGTTTCCATCTGGGTAGCTGTGTGCTAATAGAGCTCAACCTGTGCTGATTGAGTCAACAATATTGAACGTCAGTGCTTTCTCAATGACCACACGGTGTAAATGGGTGTGTTTTTGAAAAATGAATGAGTTATGGTTTTGAAATTTTAGTTCAAAAGCATGGTTATAGTGTTTAAGCAATGGAGAATAATAATTCACACACCTTTAACATAAACTACTTATTTCACTCAATGTGTAGATGCACAGACACAGGAAGTAGGGTTGCTGCAACCCCCTCAGCAAGGCATTATAAAAAACCTCAATTGATAAACAAGTGCGATGCAGACCAGCAGCCTGGAGTCTCTATTAACAGTGGTAGACAGTTTATAACGCTCGCCTCCTCTATGAAGCATTGTATCCTCACTGCGCTGTATTATTAGAAACTATTTTGAACTGGCGCTGTCTCTCCCTCTTCACCTCTTTGCAGTTGTCATACATTACTTCTGTGTTGTTGACTGTGTAGTTGCTGTGAAAACAAAACATGAATATCGGACACAATTTAGTACGACATCATTATATATTCCGACCTTCAGTGCCATTTGACCAGGCACTACATGGCACCTGGAGTTGGTCCTCGGGCGCCGTATAGTGGCTGCCCACTGCTCCCTTCAGGGATGGGTTAAATGCAGAGGATGAATTTTGCTACATGTATGTGTATGTGACAAATGAAGTACCTTTACCTTACCTTACCTTCTCTCAGCACCACCAGTTGTGACGGACTTCCAGTGTCCCTGTGTAGGGTAGACGAGGGTTGGTTGGCACCCTTTTAACTCTCTGCTGTATTTCTCAGGCATAATTGATGTTTATGTTAGAATATTCTTGCACGCAGCATATGATTTAACGTACACAAATCTTTTCTAAAATTACGTGATTCGTCATGTTTGTCATTTGTGCACACAGGTATTTTCTGGTCCTTTAAAGGTCCTTACCATCCCTCTCATCTCTCACTGGGTTTTTCCTTGGTTAAAACATCCACCCAAAGCCTAAAAAATACATATTTTTTAAGGCTTTGTGTGGATTTGTCCCTTATTCTCAATTACTGATCAAATGTAATTTACCGTTGTCATGTAAAACCTCACTAACTAATTTAATCGTGGATTTTCTGCGACAGGACTGGTCATATATCCTTTAACACTCCTTAACATTCTTCTCCATCCCAACTGTCTGCACTCTGTCTCTCAGCAAGTGTGTGCGTATTGATGTGTGTGTGAGTGTGTGTGTGTGTGTGTGTGTGTGTGTGTGTGTGTGTGTGTGTTTGTGGAGAGAGAGACAGAGAGAGAAAGCAGGTTGGCGGTGCATCAGAAATAAAAGGTCACTGCTCTATGTTCTCTGCGTGTGCTTGACATGAAAGGGGAGTCAATACATGGAAACACATGTTGGTTCTGTGATAACCTCTGTTATAAATTTACCAAGAAAGGAGGCAAAACAAAAAAAGCAAGGAAGAGAAGGAGAGACAATGACTGAGATGACAGAAGCAGATGCAGCTATTAAACTAGGAATAAATCATAATTTAGATCTTTCCGGACATTAGATATGTGTGATGAGCCTTTAAAAATCCACAATTGAGTCACGTAACCAACTGACAGGAGATACATGAGTAAATACAGACATATTAGATCAGAAGCTTTCAGCAGAATACAATGATTCTTCTTTGCCATCGTCCTCCTCCTCCTCTCGTTGTTGTCCCCTGCCTCTCCCTCCTACTCCCCTTGCTCTCTGTCCATCGTTGGCATCCATTGTTCAAAACAGGTAATCTGACCTTTGATCTGTATGGCTATACTAATGCAGTGATTGGTTAGTGATCAGTTAAGCAGGTAAGTGTTTGCACATGTGAGTAGTTGGTGTGTGACCTGGTGAAGAATCTTAGGAAGAGAATTGTGTGTAGTGTTTTGAAAAAAGTGTTTTATGCAATTAACCGTTCGCTAAGCGACGCCCCGATTACACAGCTGGCCAATCAGAACACAGTATAGGACTCGCTCTAACTGAGGTCCAACACTTTCATGGCTGCGCTCCATTGACTCTAATGCTTTTTTTGGCTGTATTTTTCTAAGATATGGTCAAACGCTGCTCCTGGAGCACTTGTAATAGATACAGTCGCTACCAGAGAGGTTGATGGGAGAAGTTCGATTTATTCTCTTCCCAAAACCTAAAATAAATCCAGAAAAATGTCGGCTGTGGATTGTTCCTAATGTAATGTTAGTTAGCTAACGCTAGCTAACTTACTACTGAATGTAAAGTAATAAAGCCCTACTGTTCTGCTTTTTAATGAATGTAATAATGAATAGAGGCCTACCCAGCTTTACAGGAACAGTGTTGATCCTTAATATTGTTGTCTTTTGTCTCAATCGAAAATCAATGTGGCAGCACCGACAGTTTCTACTGTTCATGTTATTTATGAGAATAAATTGCACTTTTTTTGTGCGCTGCAGTGATCTTAAATGATGTTTTTTTTGCGCACCTTAGGGAAAATCAACGTGTGTTTAAGCAATGGAGAAGAACTGGGGTTGTCACAATTATAGATGTCTAAACATACTCGTACGCATTTAAAAAACATGTACATACAAATATTACATTAACAAATATTGTAATATATTTAATGAAGAGTGTAATGCTCTACCTCCCTCCCTCTCTCTGTCTCTCTTTCTTTATCCTTTCATATCCTACCCCATCAGCTCTCATCTAATCACGGAAGTACCAAAGGGGAGTGACCTCATCACCCCAACGCCATGGTAACACCCCACAGCCGTGCACCCTGGGTCCCCGGGATCCTGGGAAGGTGCAGGAATGTGGAATGGGATTGGCCACACAGGCAAACACACAATATGTTACTTCTGTTGGCCAAAGTATTAAGTGACATAACACTTTGGACCCTAGAGCTACCCACTCACACACACACACACACACATTATTACACAAACATGTGATACCTACAACGCAGCAGCTATCAGAGTCTAATACACTTTGTCTTGCCAAGCTGCAGGGCAGACCTATGGAGTAGCGAAAGTGAAAGGTGTTGAAAGCCCATATTTTCATACTTTCACACAATGTCACAGTTGAAATATTTAAAACACTTGGGTTGCACTCAGTTCACTGCAGCTTACTAAATCCCAACGTCATTACACCTTCTTTTTGAACTGTTAAAGCAATTCTACTGTGCCTGACGATGTAAACCAAGCGCACCTCACATAGTTGACCCTGCCAATGGATAAGGTTTAAGATACACACAAGAACAGATGGTAAAGTAACAAATCACTGTTCTGAATAAACATTCAGGTTAATATTTAGAGAGACTTTGAAGTTAAATATTTAGTTTAGATTCAAATAAGTGAAGGAAAGAGAAGACTTAAAGAGAACACGAGTAAAACAGTTCTACAGCTAACTTTGAGATTTCTGTGTGTGTCTGTTTCTGTGTGTAGACCTCTCTTTGTGGGGACCAAGTTTGAAGCTCTAAGGGTGAAGACATTTTGGAGAAGTAAAGACATGCTTGACAGTCCTTACTTCTCTAAAGGGCTTTGGGGGGGTTAAAACTTGGTATAAGGGTTAAGGTTAAGCTTAGATTAAGGGTTTGAGATTAAGGCTATTTTACAAATTAATGCATCAGTAATGATTATCCAGTAATATAAAGAGGGCTTGGAGCCATATTTTACAGGAGAGCCAAAACAAATTTCGAACACACTTGAATTCAGCCGCTGTTGCCATGTACTGAACACAGTATTTGATCTTTTTCTGTTATCAAACTGAGCATCACTATAAAAACAATATTGCTGCAGTTTAAGTTCAAAAATATTTACAACACATTATAAAAATAGCAAAAAAATAAGATATGCCTTTTTGGCACAAACATTTTCCCAATGGACTAACGCAGAATATGGGCTTATGTTAGTAAACCCTATCTATTTTATTTAGTGCTGTCCCCGACTAAGGATTCACATAGTCAAATCAGAATCGTCAAGTCCTGCCTATAGTCGGCTGATACTCGAATCATGTGTGTTTTTGTGACAAGTCTGCACAACACCAGCGAAGCTGGGGCTCTGTCTCTTTAGCAAGTGTTCCTCCACTGCCACTACACATACACGCTACGCCTACACAAGTTTTATTCTTTTTACATATTTATTTACAGCATTAAAAGTTGAAATGTAAATTGTAATAGGCTGTAAAATAACTTTTTGCGAGAAAACTGGTAGCTCTATGTAAAATCAGACGTTGAGCACCCCCATGTCGCCAAAATGGCACAATCCTTGTTTCACTGAGAAGCTTCGACTGTGAGATTGACAGTCGAATCAGGCTCCACCCATCGCAGCATCAAATCTTCAACTATTCGGGGTCTGCCCTAATTTTATTCAAATGTATTAATTCCTCACCTAGGCTTTTATAATTCTGGGCTAGAAGGAGTGTATCAAATGAACTGATAATGATTTTTCCTTTGAATGTTTTTTAAAAACTCTATAAAGACATAAACTAATCATTATCATTATAACTGCATGTATATCAGCTTTTTTTAAATACAGTTTTGGAGGACCCTTATCATTTATTGATGTGTCCTGGGATTCTTGTTTTCTTACTGATTTGACGCATTCAAAGAGTTATGAATAACACTGTGGGGCGCTCTTCCAGTGTCAGCAAGTCTTGCTTTTTCTGTGCACTGATTCCCGAAGGACTTGTGTACATATGCTGTAGTGTTTTGACATAGTGGTTGCCTTTGGCCTCATGTGCCATCTGCATCTTTCTAAACAAGCTTTCAGAGCCCATACTTGAAGTAAACTGTCTGAGGTCCTCTTTTACAAACCACTTTATCTTATGCCAGAGACAAATGTCTCGGTCTTCATCTTTCACTCTTTCTTTGATTGTCTGACTTGACAATGACTTATAGTCAAGGAAGTCCTTGTGGCCCAGCTCATGATCATTTTATGGCTTACTCTTACCAGTAACCATCTGGGTTGTAGCCAGAACTTTTTTTCAAGCTGTCTCTACAGCAGCATGGACATTGTCAAATTCCATCTGACTATGACCAGGCTCCATGTATTTATGGTCAATCACAGAGAGGGGGGCAAGGTTTTGACAGCATGAAGGCACATTGATCAGTAAGCTGCGTTCCTGTTCTGTCATCACGTGTCTGAATACAGAACTGCATGATTTACATCCGAAAGTGCAGAGAGATACTTTCGGATGATCCACGACCACTTTCCCCCTCATGCCACATGTAGCACTCTGTGTCTTTAGTACATTCTTGAGGTCAAAAGCAGCAGCCTTGTAAAAAGACTACTCTTGAGCCTTCTTTTGGTTGTTTTCTTTATGCTCTCTGGCAAGCAATTTTCATGTTGGTGGGCAACATCCTTTGTTTTTATTCATTTCCCCATCTTCCAGTTGATACCACTCACAGTTTTTGCAGGCATCTTTTTTGGCCTATGGAATGTCAGGTTAAACTCAGTGTCAAACACAATTCTGCTTTGTTTTTGGTTTGATTTTCCATTATTTGTTTCATTTATCCACATACACCTCACACATTTTTACATTCAAGTTCCCCTCTAAATAGAGCTTTCTTGCATCTTTTTTGCAATAGTGGAATTCAGTTGCTGGAATGACTTGATGACCCCTGAATTTTGTTCTTATTTCCTCAAAGATTATGTTTGTTGGCTTATGATGTCTGAAATTGCTCTCAGAAGAAACAGACCTAAAAAACTTCTTAGTCTTTTTGCTTTAGCTTTTTTTTCTTCAGTTCTAATTATGTGTTCATATTTTCATTCCTCTTTGCATATCAATGTCACTGAGTTTTTCCACATTGTTGGCAGCATCCTCGATCAGCACAGGTTATAGCACAAGGATTATATGTTCCTCAATCTCACCCTCCTTTTGGTCTCACTCCATTGCTTCCCGGCAGTATTCTCAAATTTTCTTGAGCGCTCTATCTCTCTCTCTCATATTCTGGATTATCTTTCTCTTTTTCTTGCGCACCTTCTCCCTCGTCTCCTGGCTTCTCTTTCTCTGGGGCCTCAGGCACGTTTCCCTCCTAAATAAACAATGTATAAGTAAATTTAAAAACGTACATATGTTTTACTTTACCATAATATGCAGTGTATGTTCTATTGGGCATAACATGTAGGCTATGCATAACAGGGTAAGCATTATAGCATTCATAGGCTAGCTTTAGCTATCTTCACAGCTCATTCTGGCCAGTGAGACTCAGATCATGTCGGGTGAAAACAGTCAACTTCAGAAAGGCTGGAGTCACGTTAGCTCACTGGCTAACAGCGAACACTTGCTAACGTTACCCGGTGCAAAGTTGTACCACTTTTACATAACTTCACCAGCTACCACGACCCACTTTACTATCCTATCCAGTATTATGTCAAAGTCTTGATTTAGCCTGCAAGAAAGAATGTAATGGTACAAAGTAAATGTGGAGCAATTTGTTTATACTAGCCTACAGTGATGTCAGGCTGGGCAGTCAACTACCGTTACATTAACTCGGACCAGCTGCTGTTTGCTTCGTAAAATTTAACTAAGATTTATTGTTGTTTTACCGATACTCAGGCACACAACTTCTCCACCATCTTAGTCGCTTACATGTAACTTACATGACCCACATAAAATAGAATAATGCGACATAACTGCACAAGACAACAACACAGAGGAAGACCCATCCACTACAGTAGGTTAGTTATTGTTTAACTGTTAGCACAGTTCTAATGTTGGTACTTGTTTTGGCAGGAAATCATGATTGCATTTTTTTTTTTTTTTTTTAAATGATTGTATTTTCATTGTCAAATCAGCCAAATATTATTAAATACTAATCCATTAGCTGGCAGAGTGATCGGACGTATTAAAAATAACACCAGCAAAAACCATTTAGCAAATTGTGTAAGGTGTAAGGTTTCTTCATCATGTCAGGAGGAAATGTTTTTCAATTCTAAAGCAGTGACATTCACACACACACAGACACACAAGTCCCTTGTCTCCATTCAGCAAACCCTCAAAGACACTCATTCATTCATTCATTCAACTCAAGGCTTGCACAGGCAGCTCTCGAATCAAAACAAATTTTCAGAAATAGAGGCTGAGCATGACAGAGCGTGAGGCACTCTGACTGTGTTGTCAATTAGCCACAGCAGATCAATGGTAGGGTGTGAAAGAAGCCCAGACATTTAAGATCTTGAATGAATCAAAGAGGTCTGTTCTATGATGTGGACCCAGAACTAAATGTTTAATTGTGAGTTTTTCAGCCTCTTCAAAGATTTGGTCAAGAATTAGGTTTATAGAAGCACTGAGACACCTTGTGCAAAGTGGCCTTCAATGTGCTGGTTGCTACATTGTCCCGGATTTTCCTTTCAGTACTTATTTTCCTGCTCTTGCTACAACTTTCATTCCGGCTTGTTCTTCACGGGTGTGTTCATTGTCGCTTATACATTGAGATGCTCACACACATGCATACATTAAATAATGTTCAGGGTATTTGACATTTTATTTCTCAATGTTTGGTTTGGAGACTGAAGGCTGTGGGAAGGCTAAAATAAAATTTAAATAAGAAAAGTTTTGAAAGCGTCCCGTAGATGAAAGTGAACTGGATGAAAAAGTATAGTAAACCTACAGAATAAATACACATGTAAAGGGCCAGTCTTTTCTGTTATTCCAGTTTTCTCTTTTCTTCTCTTCTCTCTACAATGTGATTGATTTTAATGGGAATAATTTCTACCATCATAGTCAGGCTTAGTCTATAACTGTATCTGTCAGTCTAAATGTGTCTGTTTCAACATCACACCATTTTACTGTAAACTGCCAATGTGTGTGTGTGTTTCTCCATTGACTAGACTTTCTATGTAACACAGTACAACAAAACCCACAGCACTAGGCTACATACTATGAATTGTCCCAGCCTGAATGAAAATCTGACCTTTATTGTTTTTAACAAGGATTTTGTTCTTGCAGAAATTGTTCTTAAGTTTGTGTCAATCCTAATATAATTATGTGCTTCATTTGTTTCCCTTTTAATACTTTAATAGATTGAAGGCTGTGTTTACTTAAGTAGTCTTTTTCACTCTCCATGTGCCTCCTGCCTTTTACTTTTTAGGCCAAATTTTATATTTTTAAGGCTGCTAGTTTATTCAACCTGCTACATTTTAGAGTGGATTGCTCAGGAAGACAGTTCAGAAATCGTACTCTTTTTGTTTCACAGGGGAAAGTGCATGTGTGTGGTTATTTATATGCATTTAGTGGGTCAACATCCATACTTTACAAGCACTATGATCCACTGTTTTCACATCAATGGCACAGCGAAATACAACCTGAAACCAGGCCGGTTTATTTTTGGCCATGACATAATGACCAAGAAAGCTCTCTGATACTCACTCTGTACATTATTAATCTAATGTAAATATGAATGCTAGTGAGAGGGGCCCTAAGAAATTGAGACTTAGGATAGTTTTGTTTTGTGAGGACATTTTGCAAAGGTCCTCACTTTTCAAAAGACTGTTTGAGGATTAAAGTAATAATCTTTAATATTTCTGTTAAATCATCTATCACCGTATGAGGTATCACGATGGTTAGTGAGCCTATGGCCCACTAATGAAAGTCCTTGCATTTGCAGTATTACAAACTGGGTGTCAATGGCAGCATACCCAGTAAAAATGCTGTATTAAGTTACTGGTAATGCAAACTAAACATTTCCTACTGCTGCAGCTTCACATTAAAAGAAATCAACTGGCAAAACACAACACAAACAAAAATTGACTTTTATTATGAAGTAATCACTTCAGGAAATGCAATGTGTTTGTCAGTGAGATTGGCAATGCATTGTTCACCAAAAATGCATCTATAACACAAGACAATGCTCATTTCGGCATTTTTTTGTAAAAATATATAAAAATAACTTTTTTCTGGAAATGTCGGAAACCACAGATACGTGTAATGGATTTTCAATGTGCAGAACTTTTTGAAGCAGAAAACCTTCTGAAACACAGGCACTATTGAAGTCATTTAAAAGGTGCTGTTTCAATCATTCATGTCTACATGTGTGTTTACTCAGTAGGGATGATATTGAAAGAGAAAATACAGAGTGCCTGAGAGCCTTACTGCATTATATTCCTTTATATTTTAATATTTTTAATCACCTACCACCTAAATTGTGTGTTTCTCTTTAAATAAATAAAGACATTTCCACCATAAATTGAAGCAGAAAAATTTACCAGAATGCAGGAAATGAAGTGTTTATTATTAGTAGTTATAATAATACTGATAATAATATATTTATTCATACAGCCTCTTATATTTAATAAAGACTGAAATGTTAGGTGACAAAGACAAGGTGATGATTCAATTAGACACATGGCATAACAAGTTAGCAACAACAAATAAGACAGTTGATATAGTTGTTGTAAGATTTGTTTGGATTAGATATGTAAGTTTATTCATAGATAACCCCTTGAGATGAAACATCTCGTTTTCGAGGGGGTCCAACACAAAACATAAAAATGGTTCTACAAACAAGAAACACGAACACAAGTGATTTCCAACATAGACAGCTGTAGCTGTGTGACAATTCTTTTCCTCATCTGGAAATTTAAGTAGTTAATGGAGCGATAAAGTATACTAAGGTTGCAACTGATTTTGTTCGTAATAGATTCCATATGTTGTTTTTTAAAAAGTGCTGAATTTATCCAGAGTCCCAGGTATTTGAATGAAGTCACATGCACATTTAAAAAATATTCACATTTGAGGTATCTCTAAGACTCATTTTGTCCCAAACGACATATTACATGATTTCTTCTTAATCAGTAATAGGTAACTGAATAAACCACTTCTGAACAGAGGCAAACTGAAATTGTAGAGATCTTTCAATTGTAGATTTGTTGACATTAGACGTGTAAATTACAGTATCATCAGCATATAAATGTACTGTACAGATCTAACTTTGGGTAGGCAGAGCTATTATGGGTTGTGCTTTTGTGTGTCAGGGGGAAGGGTGGTTGCAATTATTAGGTGAATGTGATGACACAGTTAGCTCAGGTGGTAGAGCGCTCCCCATACAAGACTGAGTACTAATCACAGTGCCCAAGTTTGAGTCCAGCCCATTGCTGCATGTCATTCCCTTTCTCTCACTCCCTTGTTTCCTGTCTTATCTGAAATAACAGCAAAAAGACCAAAAAAGATCTTTAAAAGATTTAGAATTTGAGCTAAGCCCCCAATTTTTCAAGATCTTAACAACGTCCCTGCTGTTAGGCTTACCACCAGTTACCACAGGCTTACCACAGATGTCGCCAAATCAACCAGGACTGAAATCATAAGAATTATAACAAAAGTTATCTTTGGGTTTGGGTTAGGTTTAGGCTAAGGGTTGGTGTAGGGTGTGCAGTTGTGATGGTTAATGATGTGGGTAAGGGGCTAAGGAGCTTGTGAGTACATGGAGGGTGCAGTCTTAGTGAGTCCTAGTGTCACTGACCTTAAACTGAAGACCTATCCATTACAGGCACACACAGTCACACACACACACACAGCTGTATGTTTCCATCCTTGTTCAAAATTAGATGGAGTGCATGTGCAAATTGACGTATGTGCGTGTCAGGCATTTAAGAATCTGTGTGTGTGTTTCAGAATAAAGTCATAGGGTGAAGAAGGTAAATAACTGAGAAGACTCCCCATAGAAATGCAGGAATTTCGAACCTCTTCAATCTCACTCTGTCATGCAGCGCCACTCGTGAGGTCCACATACACACAATGCATAAATACGAAATGACAGACACGCACATGACCCTGCAGACCGGTGCTGTGTTTTGTGTGTGTGTGTGTGTGTGGGAGAGGCAGAGATTCTGTGTGTGTGTGTGTGTGTGTGTGTGTGTGTGTGTGTGATTTCATTGCCTTTAAACTGTGTACACATGGTCAGCACCTGTTCACTGCTCCCCTCCATGTCTTTTTATTACCCATGCAGCTCATTGAACCCTCATTACCCTTCCACCCTGACTCAACCCTTCCAGCTCCTCCTTCTCTCCTCATAAATCTGTTTACTGTCCGCAATCGTCTGCCTACCAACCATAACACAGTATTTCCGTATTGCACTTCCATAAAGTTGACTCACAAGAGACAAATAAAAAGAAGAATGGTCAAAATCAATGCAGAAGTGTCTGGGATCTATTTGCTTTTAGCTCTTAGTATTGCATGGTAAACACCCACATCTTTCAGACTCCACATCTCAAGTTTGCAAAAGCATTTTCCTTCAAAAAAAATCATACTGTCCAAACACAAGCAGAAAAAAATACATACTGCAACAGTTTTCACAGGCTGGGTAATACTAATTAACCAACTCTGATGTATAAAATTTCTCTTTGATTAATGAATGTTACACGTATTTTCCAGTACCACCCACATCTCTTTGTAGCCAGTGCATGTTTTCTGGTACCAAACCTCATTCATGGGACAGCAGTGTTTAAATGAACATGCATGATCATGAAAGGAAAACTGTAAATGTCAAAGCAAGAGACATATAACATGTCAACAAACAGAATACAGAAATAGATTATTATACTTGTAGTTTACTTTGACTTTGTTTAGTAAATTATTTAAATGAAAACTATTTAATATATGTTTTATTTATAAATGTATGAAATAATTATAAGTAAATACTATTAAGGTCTACAGTAGTAGTCTCTAGACTCTTTGAATACCATATAGGATGCTATAGGATTGCAGGATTTCTGCAGGATGACTAAACACAGAGAAAATAGACGTCACTGGAGCATTACTGTACGTTACTGTATATATGAACTTGTAACTGTGGACGGAACATTTTGTCATACAGTTGTTGTGTTTTGATGAGCCACTTCTAAATTACTGCTTTTGACTGTCACTGTGGTGTCATAAAATGTCACATTGACAGAGGCAATATGGTTAATGAAAAAAGTGGGTCATAAAGTTGGCAATTTGTCAGTTTGTGAAATGATCATTGACATTTTTAGATTTTCAGTAAGCTCACCACAACTTTCATGTTTTTGTATTAACTTTGGTGATCCCAACTTAATCCATCGCCACTTTAGTTTTTGACCAAATACCTGCAAAACCATCAGCGTCACCTTGACATACTGTTTTGTTTAGTGCTAATGTTAGCATTCACACACTACACTAAGACTGTGAAGATGGTAAAGCAAATTATCATTTCCATTGTGAGCATGTTTCCATTCTAGCTCAAAGCACCACTGTGCTTAAGCACAGCTTTACAGAGCTACTAGCATAACTGTAGATTCTAAGTCTTGTTTTACCATTACTGATTAAGAGAGGGAGTTTTCACATTTTAAAACCTCAGCAGCTGAAATAAAGCATTTCAGGTCAGATGTCTTAGTAGCATTGACAGTCTAACATCAAAACTGGAAATCATCTTGTCACAAGTCTCTAAACAGAAGGACACTGTTGTGCTTGTTCAGAAGGATAGTTTACACTGAAGGACATTTTTCTAACCAGGAACTGCTACTGTTCTATATCTGTCTCCATGTCTAAACCTATTATTGTGGCCATGTACATAAAGTTAAACGTTTGATTCGTCTCATGGAAAAAGGGGTTCAAGGTTAGGCCAAACAAAAGTAGAGAGCTTCACAATTTATCAAAGCTTTTTGTATGAGCAGAAATTATCCAATTTCAATGCTACATTAAGTAAATGAGTGTCATTTTTAAATGTGAGAGCAGTGGCGAAATATGTAAACCTCAAACCTTTGGCAAAATATGTGATAGTATATGGTTACTGAGAATTTGTTCTGTTTATTTTCACAAACACAACCTGCCCACTCAGACAGAGGTAACCTCTGACTGGCTACAAAGAATCACACATTTGTGAGCAATTTGATATAGTGGATACATCTCAAAGAAATTTCATGAAAAACACCATGTGGGAAATCACATGTTGCTATAATCCCCTTAATCTATTTTCACTCTGTGCTTTTCTGTCCCTTTCTCTCTCACTCCCTCTGTCTTTATTCTTTTTCCATTTCTGTGACTTCCTTCTCTGCCCCTCTGCTTTTATTTTCTTTATTCTTTTGTCAAGCGCTCCTTCCTGTGGCTAAAGTTTGGTTAATGAGATGGTTGGGGGCCACAGCCTGTAACACAAAGAAATATAAAACACACATATGCATGAATGTGGCTCCCTGCTGACAGACAGATGGGATGCTAAAACACAATCACATACACACATTCAAAGGCCAAAATCTTCTGGTGGACAAGCTCATCTCAACAGGGTGCAACAAAAACACCAAGACCTTATGCTAATACATTTTCTGAAAGAAATCCCCAAAATGTGTGCCTGGTTAAAAGAGAGAGAGTTTGCACATGCTTGTGTAAATAAGAAATACATTGTCAGTCATTGTTTTACTGATACATTCAATATCAAGGTTTTGCAAGTTACCAGATACATCAACCAACAACGTTATTTCATTATATTGACGCAATTCTGGCAGAACTGTTGATAAATAAGAGAAAGCTGCAGTGCCATACAGTGACTTCTGTTCAGACTTGTGTGTTGTGTATTGTTGTTGTTTTACACTACTACTACTCCACTATTTAGCCATAGCCCTTCAATTCCTCAAGTGTGTTCAGCCCCGGGGTTTAGTCTAACCTTAAAACCAACTTGGGAAAAGGTTTAGATTTATTATATCGAATTCATTTTTATACAAGCATAAATGAACAGATGACATTTTTCTGTCCATCCTCCCACTGTATATTTATTTATAATAAGCAATAAAGACTATATCTTTGAAAATTCTTGTCAATTATGTTGCTGATTGCAGGTAATCAATTATAAAAAAGAAAGAAGAAATAGATTCAGGCTCAGAAAGAGAGACAGTTCAGGCTCAGCCTCATTCAAAGCTGTCAATATATCATGTTATATGACTGGACTATAGCGATGCAGAAATAATAACCATCATCTGTACACCCTTTTCATTTATCAGTTAATAATCGATAACATTTAAAAGAAAAATGTAATCAGTCACAATCTGTTTAAAGTAACATTATGTAAGATTTGGTGTTTTTTGGGATTTGGTGAGTGTAACGTCACCACTGTTGTAAATAAGAACAGCTGTACACGTGCATTTGTTATGATTACATTACTTGAAAAATGAGCAATTTGACAACTTTGCTAACACAGCCAAACATCAAGCAAGTGCGACAACACAAGAAAAGTAATATTACTTACTAGTACCCAACAGAAAGAATACCAGCTCTGCGTCTGAGCCTGTTGCTTGGTCACTGTCTTTTTCTCTTCTTATCTTCCTCTGTCAACTTCCTCTTCGGTCTCTTTGCCTCTACCATTAGCTAACATTATATCCACAGCAGCCAGTCAGAGCCGGCCCTATGCCTTCTGGGGCCCTAATCAAAATTTAGTTGGAGGTCCCTCTGACTGTCAGGCATTGTAACTATATATGACACAGAAACATCTCTTGTTTTTAAATAAGACCAGATGAATCTTTCTTATGTTCTTAAACCTGCCACATTTGTTTAGCACAAAAACTTTTGTTAAATTTTCACAAAAATTTCTTAAACCTACTTGGCAATAAACCTACTTGGCTGATTCTGATGAAAAACAATAACTCTATATTATTATATCTACTATGTTTGAAGTCAAACAGGAAACATATGATACCACCAGTGCTCCGGAGCTTAATGGCAGTGCAAGAGCCAGTAGACACTGAACTTAGTGCTGAATAAAAAGACTGATAAACTGATTATGACTGACCAAAGATTAAATTTTTAATAACAGCCAAACAAGAGTTTAAGAGATAAAAACTACAAAACAGTTGATAGCATCTTTTTTCTCAACCAGCTTCTTTATGAGTGATCTAAACATGTAATGATGGATGACACTGGGTGTTCCTTGAGGTGAATAATTGTCTATTCTAATCTATTGTTGATGTAGGCCAAAACTTACCAGCACTGTCAGCTTCTTGGATGATACCAATGATGGAGGTAGAGGTGGAGGCTGATAGACCTGCTATGAAATAATAAAAATAAATAAATAAATTGACTGAATTGAAATTACTTGTGTTCTTAGCTTAGATCTGGAGGATCTTATAATGCAAGACAATCTGCAAGAGTTTGATGCTGTCTCCTTTTAAAACATGACTTTAGATTAGATGTCTTTTCAACACTGGCAGCTTTGGAGGAGGCTCCATGACGTTGCTCAATAATCAGTCCTTAAATACAGCTACTACACACTCCCTACCTGACAGATTTTATTTATAATCAAAGAACAGGGCATCTCTATAGGTTTAACTAAAACACGTAACTTACCAGCAGTGTCAGCTTCTTGGGTGACATGACCGTGTTCAAACCTGGCCTACCTGGTTTTGTTCTGTTAAATGCTTTATAACACCAGATGTGAACAGCTCAGCTCCATAATAATGTCAGATAGATAAACGATAAGCTAATGGCTTAAATTGAAGAAGATCCATGTCACAATATCAACTTAATCAACTGACTTTAGTAATACAGTGGTAATGTATAATACTTATACGATACCAATTTTTGCAGTTTGTAAAAGTTGTAATGCTAATCGCAATTAGCATTTTAGCAAGCTATAGCGTTAGCATTGTTGATACTAGCGCAGCTTACTAAGCCTTCAGTTCAGATTATCTAAAAATAGAGGCATTCTTCGAGGCTCTTCTGTTGTCTTTTTACATGTCCAGACAAACATGATCTTCTCTTGTCAGACATTAAGCCTGACTGACCCAGCCAGGGTCAGGATCAGGTCACAGCTGATTTTCCATAGTATTAACTTAAATAAATTAAATAACCACTAAATGAAATAAGCATTATGCTTACTATGGTGCGTAATATATAGAGCTCTCTTCATTTTGTTTTTTATTTTACATGTCTTTTTTCAGTGATTTAATTCCACCACTAGCAAGCAGTGACTGTAGGGGGCCCTCTGCTGGCCACGTGGCCCTATGCCACCGCAACGGTTGCTTAGTGGCTGGGCTGGCTCTGCTTACAGTAATGCTACCTATGTGCGAGTGAGTTTTCTGGTAAGTTTGCAAACCACGACTCAAGATTTATAGCTAGTGGCCAAACCTCTGTCTGTTAAACCAATGTTGCTAAAATTGGCAACATAAAGCAAGCGCAACAAGACATGGCAAGCCAGCTAATATAGTTATTGCGTACTAGTCCAACAGCAACAAGGCCAGCTCAGCATCTGTCCTGCATCCTTTCAGCTCTTTTAGCTCACGCCAATGAGTAAAAGCCAGTCTGATATTTACTCTTGTCAGGTCTCTGGTTTTGTCACTCTTTCTTTTTCTTTCCTTGCTCCCAGGTGCCACAGGTGCATTACTCTGTTGTCGCAAGTGCTGGAGTGGCAATGACAGAGATGCCATTCTCCCTATTAAAAGTCAATATACCATCAAAATGATTTTGATGTTATTTTAAAATAAAATAATGTTCCTTTAAATTTACTTGTTAAAATTGTAGTTAAGGCCTCTGCAGAACAAATTAACTGGACAGTTTCACAGCCAAGATGCTGACAGCACTTGGATTCTCAGAGAGTTGAACCCCAAGTTGTGCTGTGAAATATGGTGTTGTGTGATATTTAACTGCTCATGTCTTGACTCTGAGGTGGGTTTTAAAGGTTTTAAAGGATTAAGAGTGATGAATGACCACAGATTTCGGAGGGGAAAATTCAACCTTAGACAGCATTGTTTAAACAGTCCAGATTGATCAACATGAGATGCAGCCTACTCTCACCAGAGAGAAGGAGAAGGATAAATAGGTCATCTGTATTTATTGATGTGTATATACAGGTTTCTTGAAATCCTACAGAAAAACAATCCACACATGCAAGGGTTGGTTATTGGATTTTCATAACTTTTGCTTGCATACAAACATGCTGTATATCTTACATTTTATAAATCATATAAAAAGGTTTATCCAAACACTGTTCAGTCAGAAACTAATGTGTTAATGTTGTGTTTCAAAGAATTAAACTTCAACTGGCAAGATGTAAGTAGCTATTGTGTACATTTTCATTTCTATAAAGTAGGTAGCAACATAAATGAAAAATGGGCACCTAAAAAAAACTCTGTATGAAAAGATTACACATACTCCGTTGCCAGTTGATTAGCTACACTTTTGTTGAAAATATTTTAAAGATGTTTTGATTCAACTTTATGGTAATTTTGGATGCTGCAGGTTGTCATGATTTGTAGTGTATTATACTGACAGCTGTCAAAAATATATCTAATTTTGTCCACTCCATTAATATCAAAATGAATGTGTTACAAAATGACTCCTCTCTGGATAATGCGGTACAGTTTAACAGCACCACAAACTACATCATCTGAATGTGTGTGTGTGTGTGTGTGTGTGTGTGTGTGTGTGTGTGTGTGTATGTTTGTATTGTCACAGCCCAGGCTCAGTGAGCTAGACAAAGAGGGATACCACCCGAGATTTAACTTAACCTAGGCTTTGTTCAGACTGCAGGCAAATCATTATCGTTATTTGCAAGTGATCAAACGGATTGTGTCCAGAAAGAACCGACCTATCTGCATGGGTTGCTGTGGCAACAACGCAGGCGTCAATAACTATGGAGGCTCCAATGCAGAAGCATAATAAATATCCATCATCCTGACCTCTGAACAATTGTGCTGTCAAGTCACAAACTCCTCTGTCGCACCAGACAAACTCAGGAGGAGTTCATCACCATGGTTTGACAGCTTGCAGCATGGATTACGCTCAGCCCATCAATGTCTTATAATATCAGGGCCCAGTTGTTCAAAAATTTTAATCTGGATCAGAATGATCGGGATTTGGAAATCCCATGTTTTCCTATCCAGGATCACTTAACCCCTCTTACTTTTGTGCCGTTTTTTCAAAGCAAAATTAGATTGGATCCCCCTGATCCAGACAGTGCTCTATATATCACAACGTAGGCAGTCAATGATATAAAGACCAACAGGTAGAACAGACAGCGTGGAGTCACTTACTGCGATACTGCAAGTGGTCACTGGGCAAAATTGGAAGCAAGGCTATGCAGCAGCGCCATTTCCAGGTTTTATTACATATCCATGGCATAGTCGCTTGGATATCACTATGGATTTGATGTGTGTTGCGTTGCAAGTGACACAAAAGACACCTTGAAATCCAATTTGAGAAGCTGTAGAAATCCTACAGTGTAACTACCTCGTGCTGTAACCCGCGCAATATTCAATTTCAATAACATCTGAATATAGAAGGTGTATATAGTGTACAAATAACATTTTATTCTTTTTATTTGAATTATATTCTGTCACCCCTTCACACATTTTCCTCTCATTTGGGGTTGGATTTCAGTGGCAGCAGGGTATTCCAGACACCCTTCTCCCCAGCACCAATCCGCCTATCGATCTCATCCTCCATTTTGCCATCAATCATGAACAAGATCCCAAGATACTTAAACTTCTTCACTTGGGGCAGCAACTTACTCCCTTCCCGGAGAGAGCAATGGCTCATAGCAATGGCCCCGGTACCACATACTCCTGGAATAACCCCCACAGGATTACCCAGGGGACATGGTTGTAAGCCTTCTCCAAGTCCAAGAGAATTTTATTTTAGCAACAATTGTAATTGCATTTTAACTCTGCTCACATCACTCACTCTCTTTATCTCTCTTTGTCTGTCATTCCTATTTACCTTTTCTCTTATGCCATTCATGTCTGTTTGTGTTTTTACTCATACTTGTTAATAATCCCTGTCTCTTTTATTACCAGTTAGCAACCCCCTGCAGTGACAGATGACCTGACAGCCATCGAAGTGATTGGCCTGCTGTTATCTTCTCCTAGGTGACTACTGGTATGGTGTGTGCTGTCAGACTGATGAAGATTATATGAAAATTCAGGAACAAAGAAGGCCTTAACTGTGAGATTAGATAATCAGATGGCACATTAATCTGACATTCCACAGAAACTCATAGACTTTGCGTGAAAACATCAACCTGACCTGTATAAATAAGCACTGCTGAGCAGCTGAGCGTAAAATGTCACCTAAAAGAAATTCCAATCTAAAGGTTTTTCAGCATTTTTAGTTACAAAAACTTTTAGAATACCTTTCCATCTGGTGTTAACATGCATTCTGGGTGACTGAGAGACTGTGTGCAAACAATGTTGAACTACTGTTGGACATATCATCTTCCCCTGAGAGAAATGTCTGTGAAATGACTTTCGCTTTTTATTTTAATATGTTTTTCTATTATCAGCAATCACAAAAATACATACATACAATCCTAAGATATAACCAGCCATCACTGATAATTGATTGTGTCTGATGTGACAGTTTGTGCATTCCTGATTTTCCATCAGAACCTCCTGCTTTTTTATTATCCTGATCACAGCTCTGGAACAGCATACGTTGAAGACTCAGCCTGTGTCTGCTGACAGTCATTCTGGTGAAGTGCACAGTGATTAGTGGATCTTCTGCCCACTGCAGTCAGATACTCTGTGGGGTGGAGTGGCTCTGAATGGACACTTGTGGACACCAGTCTGGATTTACTCATGTCCAGGACATTATTCAGCTGGTCGGTGTGCTAGCAGTGCTCCTCTGATCTGATTTTTCCTTTTGTGTGTGTGTGTGTGTGTGTGTGTGTGTGTGTGTGTGTGTGTGTAGGGGAGGGGGGTGCAGGTGTGACTGAAAGAAGTTTGAGTGTCTAAACGTTTCCAGTGGAAGAATTTAACCTCTGAACTCCAAAGGAAAGTGCTTTCCATTCATCAGTGAGAAACTGGACACACACTCATACACATATACAGTCATGAGGAAACACACTAATAAGAACATATGGGAATACTACGCACACATACACTTAGTTATAAGCTGCCATGATGATTCATGAGAACATAGTGCATGATCATTTCCCTAAAGGCCGGACTCTAAACTTTGACCCTTTCAGTGGCAAAAAGCAGTTGAGTTCTCCCTCCGAGAGGTCACATTCATACAGTTGTCTGTCCTCTTCTTCTTTCCCCTCAGTTTGTCCCATCCATTGCTCCTCATCTTCTACTCACCTTTCCTATTTGCCTTCTCCAAATTTCTTCATGACTTTCTTTCAAGCAACTACACCTACTGAGAGACAGGACACAGTGAGAGTTGATAAGAATTATGAGCTCCTGGAATGTTTTTCGGTTTATCATCCAGATAATTCATCTTATAAAGTTAACATGTAATTTCCTGCATCTGTGTATTTATTATGTTGACTTACTAGATGGATGAATGTAACATAAACGCATGTAATGACATTTATGACAGAACAACTTTTCTCTCTCCTTCCCTCTTTCCCAGTGGTGGACTGTAACTAAGTAAATTTACTCAAGTGGTCCAAATACATTCAGTTTTGAATTACTTAATTAATTTTCATGCCATATTATACCCCACAACACATCAGATGGAAATATTGAAATATATACTTTTTACTACACTGCACTACACATTATTTACAGATCAATTAATATAATCCATATTATGAAAAAATTCCTACCGTAAAACTTCCATTCAAAGTCAAGTTCCAAATAGCCGCTGTTGATTTTTGAGGGCAGGTCTTGTAAAGCAGTATTTGTACATTGTAGTATGGCTTACTTCCACTTGAGTACAAGGTACTTTTCCATGTCTATGCTTCTCTCCAACTTCAACTCAGAATCTTATATAATGTAAATTGTTATTTGGATGAATTCACAAAACCAATCGCATTCAGCAGGAAGCACTAAAAACTTGAGCAGTCAAAACAAAAACGCTATTACTAGCTAGTTTAGCTAGCTAAGCTAATTACTTTTTTTTTTGAGCGTTTGACAAGATTTACAGCAAAAACACCAACCCTGTCTCCTTACAAAATAAATTTATATACGAATAATTTACTTTGCCAAATACCTTATGTTCCCATACTGATGCTGCACATAGTACGTAGGGAGAAATTTGAGTTGGGGAGATGGGGGGGCAGTACTTTAACACCAGAGACTGGGGGTTCACGTCCTGCACCCATGTGTTGTTGGATTTAGGCTACTAAAACACCTGGTTATGGTAGGGAAATATGGTTGTTTTGGTAAATATCATCATCATCCAGGAGCTGTTATTGAAAGGAAAATAAAAGAAACAGACTGAACATGACTGATGCATTCAGTATGATCACTGACTCTGACTAACTGCCACTTTAAACACTTGACATGGTAGGGGTCAGTATATCCATAAAGAGCATTTCCTCCTTCTTTTCTGCTTGTCAATCTGTTTCTAACTGTCCTTTCTTCTTACAATCTTTTCATAATTTGTAATTAAGTAATTTGTGCACCGTTTCCTTCAGGCTATCATTATCCACCCTTTTATATACACACACAGACATGTCCCAATCCCTCCTGGCAATTTCCTTTCTTTTCCCTTATCAGTTGGAGCCAAATATTAAGTCTAGATACATAGATCGTCAGCCAAGCACCGTCTCAAATTTAATCTCCAATAACCATTAACAGCTGAAACCCGTTTAGCTGCAGTAATTGGGGAGGGCAGAAAGGGAAACAGAATGGGTGAAAGAAAAAAAGAAAGAAAGCTCAACAGCCAGCTACCATTCATTCATGTTCCTCTTACTTCCATCAGTTTTTCCTGGTTGCTCATTTTTCTGTCCTAATTCCTCCTCCCCATTCTCTCTGTCTTTTTATTCTTATCCTAAACCCCATCCATATGTCTCCAGAAGGCCTTTAAGACCATTAATGAAATGTAGGCTAGATAAATAATCTCATCTGTCTATAATTACATGCAGTCCTCCCATAGAAAACCCAAAAAATATACAAACTTTCACCAACATGATTAGGTTACAGGTAGACATGCCAACGGTAACATGTCCACACTCTCATACACTCAATATACACTCTTTCTATTACTTTCTCAGACGTTTGCCTCGCTGCCAACACTCTATTGACACTCAGATGATGAAAGGAAATGTCATCTGTCTGTGATGAAAAACTATTTCCACTTTTTTCCAACAAAGTAGGCTAGTGCATTTCAACCCCTCATACACTACCAATTTTACTTGTATTTGCCTGTAAATCCATAAAATTAGATTATATATAGCAGACCACATATTGAAGACTTTTGCATTTGATTTTGCGACTTGAAAATAAAAGTTTTTTTTAATTGCTAACCAGCATTGGTCAAAACTAAAGTCACATTGTCAAAACTCTTCACACAGTCAGCAAAACAGAAGTGCATGTACACCAAACTGAATCATTTTTCATTGCTTTCACACAAAATGCATTCAATGACCACTTTCTCCAAAATCCATAAACTCTTTTGTCATTACTACTTCCCCATCTGCAAAACTCTATACATTTGCATCACATTTCTTTGTCCAAAACTGTTGAAATCACATTCAAAACAGAATGATTGCAAATATCCTGCATTTTTGCAGTAACCAGACTGAAGTATATAGAAAATCTTAGCAGAACATTTACATACATTCTATGTTTACGTATATGTGCATAGAGAAATGTGTGTAATGTTTTGAATTTGGTTTTCTTGTAAAACTTGTGTAAAGCTGAGTGTAAAGCAGGAAATGTGCTTATATTTTAGCAGAATTGGTTCAAGGGGTTGGTGCATCAATTACAGTTTGTAGTCATTGTGTCTCAGGTACCAGTTTTACTGTGTAAACAACAGAGAAAAAGTGTATTGCAGTGTTATGGTGGTTTGAGTGACTTTTTGAGGTAAGATTAACTGTTTGGCCAGGATGCATGTTGGTAATGCAAATTGTGTGAAGAGATTTGAAAAAGTGGCTTCAGTTTTGACCATTGCATCTTAGAAATTGAAAAAAGCCTGTTAACTGTATGATAACAGATGTGTAAGTGAAAGAATGAATTTATGAGATGGGGGAGTTGAAGACATACGGTGTTTGCTCTGCAGAGTGTGTGAACTTGTTTCCATATATTTCATCATGTAAAGTGATGACTGTTGACTGACTGAAAGCTCTTTGTATTGTGAGAGGGCCCGCCCCCTTTAGGCTAAGTGAGGGTGTGAAAAATAGCTGACCCCCCTATTTAACACTAATGGACTCATCCATTACAGTCTTGCGAAAACACAATCTAAGTGGAAGAACGGAAGAACATTAACAGCAGGGATCTACACATGTGTGTATGTGTGTGTGAGTGTGAGTGTGTGTGATGTTTGTGTGACCAGCAGTTGATTGTCAAAAAGATGGATGAGTGTATGTTAAGTGTGTGTGTGTGTGTGTGTGTGTGTGTGTGTGTGTGTGTGTGTGTGTGTGTGTGTGTGTGTGTGTGTGTTTTAAGGTGATGTCTTTTGCAAAGAGATAAATGTGACCACAGTTCTTCTGTTGTTTTCCCTGTTAGTAAGTGTAGGGGGTCCTGCAAAGTAGCGATGTGCGGAGGGATACTGAAGTATCGATATTTCTGATACCAACGTTTCCTGCTCTAGGATCGATACTCATAAAAGGATCGATATCTAAACTCAGTCATTTGGAGTGAGTGTGTGTTTTATCATAAGTATCTTACTGTCACCAGGATGGTCTAATTATACTCGGTTGATAGGAACTACCTTTCCTTCCGCCGCTGTGACGGAGCTTCTTTGAAGTGAGCCGCTGCAGCCCTTTACATTTCCCGCGATTGAATACTGACTCTGGCTGACGGTAGAAACAGTCACGTCTGGCTATTAATGAGGCTGTGTGTGATGTGTGTGCAAACAGTGAAATACTTGTTAGGAAGCGGCAGTTCTGAGCAGGATATTTTCATTATAATTAAAGAATATGACAGTAGTTTGATGTCTTGTCATTATGCAGCTATTATTTTGAATTGGTAAGGTTACAGTCTACTCCTTATTTCTCTCATAAACACAGAAACGGAGGGGGGAGGTCATATTAAACTAGAAATAAAATATGTAAAAACTATCGGTATCGGCAATACCAGCCTGGGTACTACTTGGTATTGGATTGTATAGGAATTAAGTGGTATCACACATCACTACTGCAAAGACACCAACAATTCACACACAAACGCACACTTTTACATTTGCTCAGTAGCTGTGCAACAGTGAAGCAAATCATAGTGCTGCAGATAAAAATCTGAATTGTGCAGAAAATCTGTAAAAATATTTAATAAAGTATTGAAATCTCTCAACCATACGCTGAAATGATTAACGATTAATGATGATTACCCCAATGATGATGACCATCCCTCTGGGAGTTATTTAGGCTCATTTACTGCCAGTTTTCAGCTTGACCCGCCATGATCAGTGTGACTGGGCTGATCGGTCTTACATATCCAATCCTGTACCGGTCAGATATACACGAATGCTGTACCGAACTATGGTTCACATCATGCGCACAGCAGCATAGATAGTAACCAACATTAGTCACAGCCACACACACACACACACACACTCTAAAACATGTCGTCTGCATGGAAGTTCTTCACTGTGAAAGAATATATTAATGGCAGTCAAAATATATTTGACAACCCATTTGATTATTTTGCAGAGAAAGACAGAGAAAGATGTCATCTGGCATTAAATTTGAAGATGAGGACACCTTCGATATTTTACAAGCACGGACCGGGTAAAGCAACAGTGAATACACTAGCGCCGATGTCATTCGGTACAACGTTGTTTCAATAGGCTAGTTGTGTTTTTTGGGCAACTGAATGGACTCAGGGAAGAAGAGCCCATGCTTATGCTGGTGCTACTGGGGAGAACACAGAAATAAAGAAAGAAATGAAGTTAATTTGTTAACTAATGTTCGGGAGCGGGGCCATGCCTCAACCACACCTCCAATCACCTGTCAAGGCTACGTATACCCGCTTTGCTCAGCCTGCCCTGCTTGTTCCAGATTGCCCAAACCACCCTCCCTTTACCTTCCCATCCAGTCATCCCTACACACATCCACTCATCCTCTATTCCCTTCATCCTTCCTTCCGTCATGCCTTCATCCCCCCATCCCTGCTCCCCTCATCCCTTCTTCCCATCATTCCCTCATCCCTTCCTAGTCAATCAGGTGCACAGCTCTCTAATGTCTCATCTAGGTACCTTCTGGGGGTCTTGGGTGAAAACACTTCCGAGACGGAACCCCCACACTGAGTTTCCTCTGCCCGGTCTTCCGTACACCCTCCCAGTCCAGCCTATCAGACAGCATCCTTCTTCCACCATCAACCTTGCATAATGCATAATCCATGCATTCCACATGTGCATGTACCTCTAAATCACACAATGTTTTGGCGTGGTCCTTGCTAGTAAATCTTCCATTAAAGAAAAGTTACAAAAATGTTTGTGTATGCTGCCAATTATGCCGTCGGTGCAAATCTACTAAAGCATCATAGTCTGAAGTATTGGGAGCAAGCCAAGTGTGGTAGCGCCAGGGTGCGATTTGCGGTGGGGTTTGTGCTAGCGCCAAGTTCATCAGGCTAACATGGAAAATAAACAGTAAAGCAACATAAAAATTAAACTTACAGGTTCCAAGTTTAAAGTCGATATTGATACATATGTGCACTTTTCACAGTTTGGAAGCACATCCTGGTTTGTAACGTTACTGTTCCTCTTTGAGAAAGCAGAAGTAAAATGTACTGTTTTGTTAACCTAGAACTGCCCAGCTAAGATAGCAAGACTCTTGCTGTGTCTCAATTTGCGCACTTCCATACTTGCACTTACTATTTTGAGGGCATAAGTGTGTTCACACTGAGAAGTATGGCAAACTGCAGTGCGCTGTGAGTACCCGGATGGTGCACTCATAACGGCTAAAAAGTTGAGTGTGGAACGGTGGACACTTCTCACGCTCAACGCTCAACCATTTTAGCTACATAGCAGAAGGGGCAGGACCAACAACACGGGACAAGTTGGAAGCAGCAGAGAGAGAGGCCAACAATAGAAAGTCTTTTACAAGTTTCGTCCACTATTTCATCACTAAATCTGCTTCTGGGAAGTTTTGAGGCGAGAAATCAAAATGTGTAGATGTCGGATATTGACAGTTTTACAAAAAGTGATGGCGGGTTAAAAATGTGCTTGAACGTTTTCGGAGTTGACAAGCTCTGCAGGTGGCGGTGTAGGTACCAGATGTTCTCGGGTGGTCAGATCTGCTCGGGGGCCTGCAATAACGCCCCATAACGTGATGACGTGGCAGATTGTGATTGGCTGTACGTCTGAGTGCTTACGGATATAGTTTTAATGGGTCCTCGGATCAACTATAGAGACCCCAGATCTGTTAAATAATCTGTTTTAAGTTAAATAATCTTATTTAACGGCTCTGGGAGAACTTATACAATGAAATACAGCTCAACTTATTAAACGGGACTTAACACTGCCTGGCAATAGCTGTGTATTAATGTTACAACTCTAATGTTAGCTGCCGATCAAGTTAAGCAAACAGTAGCTAACTTAAGCTACTCAGGCAAACTACATAGTCCCCCGCTTATAAATGTAGGTTAAATGTAGGTCTTTATTAAATATTTTTTCTTTTATTTCACATTTGGCAATATGGCGATAATGTACACACACACGTTAGCTTTAGTGGATTGGCACCTGACATTAGCGTTGTAACATTAATTCACTGAAAACTAGTATCCATAAACACTACGACATGCAGCCAATCACCATCTGCCACGTCATCATACAAATGTACAGCCAATCAAGTTATGTCGCGTTACCAGCAGGCGCAGGCCCCCGAGCAGATCTGACCACCCGAGCAGGAGGCCGGCCAGCAGCCCTCTGCTTCCGCGGTCATACAGACCGCTGCAGCCAACGCAGCAGAGACTCCAGCAACAACACCAGAGGAAACTACAGCTGTGAGATAGTTTAAATGTTTGTACTGCTGTTATTCATTACATTTGAGTAGTTTAAATTAAATGAAGAGACATCTGGCTTGTGATGTACAGAAAATTCATGGCTTGTGAAACTTAAAAAATATAAATAAACAACAGAAATAGTATGAAAAGGGGACTGTTGTTACTTTATTTTTTATTATTATTGCTGTTTGCTGTATTTTGGGGCTCTGCAGGCGGCCTCTGTGCTGGGGGGGAATGCACAATTATGCGATAGTCATTTCTGAGCAAGGATTCTACAACAGAAATAGAAAATACAAAACTAAAACCTAAAACCATGGCACATCCAGGGATATTATAAGAACTAAAGCTGTTTAAAAATGTCAGTTATGGGGTGTCCACAGTGAATTTGTTTCTTCAAATTTTTAATCAGTTTAGTCAAAAGATAAAAAAAAGTGATTGAAATAGAGAGAAAAATCCACATAGCACATTCCATCAGTCAACATGCACTGAGTGTTTCCCTGTATAGCTTTACAGACATTAGTCGACATTAAAAGGTTTAGTGTGTAAGATAAATAGTGATTGAAAAAAAGGATTGCTGTTTATGTTACCTTAGAATAAGCCCTTTATATCTACAGAGAGCGGGAGTCCTCTTCCACCTCTTAACATTCCTGTAAAATTCATGCAAAACGCCTATTCAACGCATATCCAAAGTAAATTAAATGTACTTCTTGAACCATTTGGAGTATATGCACGTTTGGGTTTTGGGCTTCTCTGAAAGATAACACTCTGGAGTGTCTAACCCAAAAGTCAGAATGATTGTAACTGCTACTGGAATTGATTAATATAAGTTTAAACACACTATTTTTCATTTCTGCTTGAAAATGCTTGCTAACAAATGCATGCAGACAACTATAGCTGGAACTTATTAGCTGGAAAACAATGTAGGACCACAGGATAAAGCCTTACCTATTCCAAGTTTAGATTTCACACCAATACCATGAAAAATGACTATTTTACACATTTTTCTAAGTGTATGTCTTAGCAAATTTTTTCAAAAACAGCACCGCCACTTGGCGGCAAGCGGCTGCTGCTGCATCGCTCCGTAGCTCGACGCAGATGTGTTTTTTGCTGGTAGATCATGAACTTCCTACTTAAAGCTGGATATCGTTACACTAAGTGCCAGTCATTGGCACAATTGCTTGCAATTGGCTCGGCCCACCCACAAAATAATAGGGGCTGGCCCTTCCTTTAAGCGCGGGCTCTCAAATCAGTTCAATTTAAATTAGCTTTATTGGCATGAATGTATAACAACAATATTGCCAAAGCATCATACAAACTACATAAGAACAATCAACGCCATACATTTCATTAAACAAGTAATTAAAGCGTAAAGTACAGAGTATGAGTACGCTCTCGTTGGCTGTTGAAGGCTCTGAAAGGGACATGTGAGCTCCTATTGGGTCGGATTTGGTGTCACTCGAAAGGTTAGAGCTCAGCGGCTAATTTGAATACAAGCTATCGTAGTTGTTTACATTCAAATCGGTGTTATTATGGTTATAATGACATACGAGCCACGTCTGCTGGCAAATATGAAACGATGAGGCAGCAGTCCACGGGATTTATTGATGGAATAATGTGTTTTGGATTAAATATATTTACTGGATTGGATCGTCTGGACCTTTGACAATGAAACAAGACCATTTTTGTTGGAATATAATAGACCGGTGGATCACTATGAGGCTTCATAGGTGAGTCGTGCCAATTTTGCTTGTAATGGTTAGTCTGACAGAAGCACTGATTGTACCCACTGTGGCGATTGTATCTTGAAATGGTTTGCATTGGTCAAATCACGAGGATTGTAGCTTTTAAACAGTGTATCATATTAGTATGTATTAGTATTAGTAAGTAAACATTGTTTGCTATCTGCAGTTTCTGCTAGATGCCACTACATTCTACACGCAGATCCTTTGAACTGACTACTTCATGCTGGTTGGAATCCATTACATCTTCATGTATCCCTTTCTGGGTGTGTCTGAAGAGAATAGTAGAAGTTACAGTAATAATCCAGTTGCAGGCCGCAATTTCATCTGGCTACATGTGCTTTAGTGTCAGCTGAATGATATAACAAGTAAGTATAAATACACATTTTAATATGGAAGAATACGCTTAATACTCCCTAGATCTCTCTTGCTCTTCATGTTACTCTGTGGGATCACTGTTATGTTTGACTTACTGTTGTATATGAACTTTGACTCCTCAGCATGGGTCAGCCCTCAGAAGTACAGCATTGTTTTGTCTGAACATTTGACCTTTGACCTTCGGTCTGGGTCATGGCCATCAGGGGCAGCAGCAGAGGAACACCAGTGTCTTTACAAGCTGCTTCATTTGAAATAATTGCCAGCCAGACACTCTTGTCTCTTTAGAAATCATTCTACAGTCTCTGCTGCTCTCTGGTGGTCCTATAGTGGAAACAACTAACTTAAAGAAACAAGACAAGAAAAACAGAGTCAATGTACACTCACCTAAAGGATTATTAGGAACACCTGTTCAATTTCTCATTAATGCAATTATCTAATCACCCAATCACATGGCAGTTGCTTCAGTGCATTTAGGAGTGTGGTCATGGTCAAGACAATCTCCTGAACTCCAAACTGAATGTCAGAATGGGAAAGAAAGGTGATTTAAGCAATTTTGAGCGTGGCATGGTTGTTGGTGCCAGACGGGCCGGTCTGAGTATTTCACAATCTGCTCAGTTACTGGGATTTTCACACACAACCATTTCTAGGGTTTACAAAGAATGGTGTGAAAAGGGAAAAACATCCAGTATGCGGCAGTCCTGTGGGCGAAAATGCCTTGTTGATG
>NC_060157.1:23161702-23175299 GCF_021292245.1 Micropterus dolomieu | reverse complement strand
TATTGTGAAGAGGAAGATGCGATACGCCAGACCCAACAATGCAGAAGAGCTGAAGGCCACTATCAGAGCAACCTGGGCTCTTATAACACCTGAGCAGTGCCACAGACTGATCGACTCCATGCCACGCCGCATTGCTGCAGTAATTCAGGCAAAAGCAGCCCCAACTAAGTATTGAGTGCTGTACATGCTCATACTTTTCATGTTCATACTTTTCAGTTGGCCAACATTTCTAAAAATCCTTTTTTTGTATTGGTCTTAAGTAATATTCTAATTTTCGGAGATATTGAATGGGATTTTCATTAGTTGTCAGTTTTAATCATCATAATTAAATGAAATAAACATTTGAAATATCAGTCTGTGTGTAATGAATGAATATAATATCCAAGTTTCACTTTTGAATGGAATTACTGAAATAAATCAACTTTTTGATGATGTTCTAATTATATGACCAGCACCTGTAGTAATAACAGAGTGGGCAATGCCTCCGAGCCAACAGGAAGTGCCCCGTGCTTTGAAGTAACTTTTACTAGGGCCAAAACAGCGGCTGTAACAAGGTGGATCAAGCGCGTGGGAAGACATTTTTGGGGTGCTGCAGAGTAGAAATGCGCGCATACAAAAGTTACGCAATTACAGCAATGTATTGCTTTTTGCTGTAATGCAGTTATATAACACATTGCTGCAGAGTAGAAATGCGCGCATACAAAAGTTACGCAATTACAGCAATGTATTGCTTTTTGCTGTAACAACTCATTTTAGTTAAGTGAACACCTAGAAACATTTTGGCACCAGAAAAAACAAATCCATGAGTAAAAGAGTAGCACTATTTCTGGTTGCGGGAATCTGATGGTCGAGATTGAAGGCAGAGTGCAAACTAGAGGGAGCTCAGCTCCTCTTAACAAGATGGTAGTTCCCCTGATTGATCACGCATAGCCTAAATAGATTTCTATAGGCTGTGTGTTTGTGCTTTAACTAATTACTTTCATAATTGGAGAGGCTGCTGTCAGTTCACCCTGACCGATCCTGTTGGAGTGTTGGGTAATTCAAATAATCAATGACGTTATGCAGCTGTACCTCGTGCATAAATGCGCACAGCTTCTTTCTTAATGGGAAGACGATTCATCCTATTTCTAGCGTTTGGGGGTGTAATTGCAGAATGATGAGACACCGATGCACGAGTATAAATGCATGGGTATGTGTGCAGCCTATGGCGTAGCTACGCACATATACCCTTTGCAGGAGCATAAATCAAGCTTAACGCAATATCAAACTGGGATGCCAGAGTGAAAATTTAGGGATGGGTTGCTGGTAGGAGAAATAGTCTTCCAAGCTGAATATTGCCGTAAAACTTCAATTAATAGCCCGGGCAGCTTAAATCACTGAACTCACCCTGCCTCTATCCGGAACAGGCTTCTTTTTGGGACAGGTCTATAAATTTATTTATCATGCCGGTATATATTATGTGAATAATACTTTGGTGCTCATTGTTTTTTGTAAAATAAACTAAACGATTGAATTATGTAGAATCTAAACAATCTAAGGATGTGTAGCATGTCCCTATTGACAAAGGTTTAAACATTTATATTGGAATGCACAATCTAAGCAGCTTGGAAGCATCTCAAGCTGGCAACCCAGTGTGCTTTAAGAGGTTTTATCCATCTAAAGAACTTGAAAATGATTGAGACCTGCGTTTATTTGTCAAAATGTGCAGCCACATCAGGCCAGTAAAAGAGACAGGTATCTAATTAGGACTAGGCTTTTAATTGAAGTTTTACAGTATTACAGTTGGTGTCTCTTTAAAATGATGGGAAGCAAAGATGTCTCATTTCATGAAATGCCTGTTGCTTCCACTCCTCCGCTTGCATCTCAGGAGAGGACGCTATAGAAATCAACTAGGTACAAACTTTTTTAAAACACAATTTTTTAAAAGCTTGGAGAGTTTTGCTACATTTTTCAGACTTTATGAGTTTGTGAGTTTTAACATAGCCTACTCTTTAAATTCATATACAAATCCAATGAAATTGGCGGTTGACTAATGAATATGGACCGTACCCTGTAAGATCAATACATTTAGAATTAACTCAGTATGACATTTATCATGTTCAAAATACGAATATTAATAGACTCACATAATATAGTCCAAAAAGTAATTGAATGTACACAGAGGTAAAATAGATGCTGTAACTGAGAAATGAGAAAGGCCCACAGACTCCACTGAGGTGAGCAACTATTAGAGCTGATCAGCAACAGCTGTGTCACCAGCGCGATGGGCCTTTTTAAACCCCACATGTGCCACAGGTGGCATCTTCACTTGGAGACTGGAACAATGGGAGCTGTTTGGGCCTTGCTTGTTTGCATGCTGACTGTGTGGTTTACCAAAGGTTTTTTTATATTTTTCCTCTTTAAAGCATAGGCTGTGTCTAAAAACTGGTAGTGTTGTAGCCTACAGCAAATGTAAAAATAAGGTTACTCTTTCAGAAAAATCTTGTGGCTATGAGCGTAAACTATGCCTTCCCATTAGTTTTGAAAATTCCTGAAATGTCATTCAGCTGTAACAAAGTGGTGGTGTACTAGTGAATAACAGCGAGTGTGCTGTCCTATAGGCTCTGGTTTGCCAGTTGGAGGCACAACAGAAAGTCAAGATGATGAGTTGCAGAGAGGTAAGAGCACTTGTGGTTAAACTGAATTTTTAATGTCTCCTGTACTATTATTTTATATTTTTTTTTTTTGTGGTAACAAGATGCTGATGGAGGCGAGTAGATTCTGTCTTGTACTTGTAGGGTCTAATAAACCTGCTACTGGGATTTCACAATACAAACTACATTGACTCACAAAGTCTACAACAAATGATCAGAATAGGCCTACTTCATCATTCAAAATCATGCAAACTGTTAAATATATTGGTGATGTAGTACTAGCATCATGGATGCAGCAAGATCTAAATGGGCTACTTCTGTCAGGTTGCAATAAAACAGGACTCGCCAGCACCCCGGAGGCCTGTGAGACCCTCAACAAAACCACCATGACACTGGGAGAAGAGACGGGCAAGGATCCCCTTGCCCTGCTGGCGACGCTGGAACCCCTGGTTACAGGCAGCACTGCAATGAGGACCCCGGCGGCTAGTAAGGGCAACTGATGTTTCACATGGTCACACTAAGAGGCAATTAAAGTTTGGGACTTGATGGGACCATATGCAAGAGTTATTTTTGATCTGTTTCTGCATGCAAGAATTTTGTTTTTCTTTGCTTTTTAAAGCATGGACTGTCTATATCTTAAAAAAATAAAATAAAATTGGTAGTGTTGTAGCCTACAGCAAATGTAAAAGTACGGTAACTTTTCAGAAACCTTGTGGCTATGAGCGTAAGCTATGCCTTCCCATTAGCTTTGAAAATTCTTGAAATGTCATCTAGCTGTAACAAAGTTGTGTGTTTGAATAACATGCTGTCTTATAGGCTCTGGTTTGCCAGTTGGAGGCACAACGGAAAGTCAGGATGAGTTGCAGAGAGGTAAGAACACTTGTGGTGGTTAAACTGAATTTTTATAATTCAAAATCATGTAAACATTATAATTTTATATATGCTAGATGGCCTACTAGCCTATAGCATGATGGATACAGTAAGAACTTAATACGCTGCTTGTGTTGTCAGATTATAACACAACAGGCCTGACCCGACCAGCATCTCCAGCCGCGACCTGACCCTGATTGTCTCACGTGGTCACTTTAGTAGGCAATTAAAGTTTGGGACTTGGGGTACCATATGCAAGATTTCTTTGAGTCGGTCTTTCTACATGTACCTTCCCTGTTGTCTCTGCTTTAAATAAAACTTGACTTGAGATTTTTCAGAAAAGGGCTCCTGTAAACTGACTGACATTACTTGGTTTCTTGCAAATCTGTGAAGGCCTATTGTGTCAAAACTTGAATGTGTTGTCAGAGTTCACACAATTGCATCAATTCAACTCGGTAGCTGCTGCCAGGATGGCCTAATCTCTTAAGTAGACTGACTTGATTGTCTATGTAAATTTTGACAGTCCATATTGGACTTGCAAGGCTGTAGACCCTTATATGCAAAATCAAAGACATGGCTGTCAAATCGGTGATTGGCTATGTTGAGTAAAAATGGCCAAGCCTCCGTTGCAAGTATAAAATGGCATCCGTACCACTACTGATCAAAAACAGATTCCAGTAAAACGGGCTTTAAGTAATTTTACTTGAGAAATGTAGGCCTACAGTTCCACCACATGGAAGCATAGCGAAGTGACTGTTCACAAATGTTGACTATTAGAAGAGTAAACAGCCCTGACTTCTGTTTTTGAAGAGTAGGCCCTAGTTAGTGAAACTATGTCACTTGAGCCCCTGCCCACCAAAATGTCTGAGCAATGTCTAGCAGAATTATATGTATAGGAATGAGCAGCACAGTTTCTGACACTAGGGAGCGCCTGTGATTGAGCAGGAATTTGTAGCTAGAAGATGTAGGCCGCAGAGAGACTTGAAGACTAAGAGGTTTTGTAAGCTACTTTATTCTGTGAAGTAACCTATAGAACTAAAAACCGCTATACATTTTCCAGGAGTCTGCCTGTACCTCTGGTTGCACCATCAGGATTTAATGTTAACTACTGTCCTGCGTTCTTACGCATCCAAAAGGTCTCGCACACAGTCTGAGTTCATACAGTGAAACAGATGGAGTAAAGCAGCTGTCGTCCTGATAAATTCTGAGCTCCACCAGACCGTCTAAACATGTAGGATGTTTCAGAAGCTTAAAGGTTCAGTGTTTAAGTGGCATCTAGCGGTGAGGGTTACGAATTCCACCCTGCGGCTCATGGTGCACTATGGTCCCATTTTCTGAGTTGTGAAGTGGTTCTTCGGACTTCACTGTGTTTATGTGCTCTTAAATTGGAATGTGGACTCAACAGGGACACTACCACAAAGATGTGTTTGACTAGCATCACAGAGCATGTAAACAACATACAGACTTCTAGTTAATTCTACATGGATAGCAAACTAACCATATTACAAATAACATGCTGGGGACATGTCCCCACTACTTTTCAAATGGCTGATTTTGTCCCTTTTTAAAAGCATCATTTGTTTAAAAATGTTCTGAAAAATAGCTTGCAACGATAAATGTTAACTAACAAATGAAAATACATGCAATTTAAATATAGAAAAAGAAATGTGCATTGTCCAAAAATTGCATTATATTCCATTTTATATTTTGAATTGTCACCAGCCTCCTGTATTGTTTCCCTTTATATAAATAAAGGCATTTCCATAAATTGGTGCAGAAAAAGGTTTCCAGAATGCAAAGTAAATATATTTATTATAACAACTTGAAAAATGAAACTAATAATTACCAACGTAGAGTGTGTTAGTGAAATCACACTCTATGTGGTGTAAATGTGGATGAGTGACTAGTGTGAAGTTTGGGTGTTGAGGAGTGGTAACAAAACAAAGATGTGCTGCTGCTGGCAGGAGTGGGACCAGATCAGAGAGAGCGAGAGCAAAATGGCTGAAGTATTTATCCTCCCACAGCCTCTAGCCCAGGTGCTCCCAATATGGCTGATACCTTCAGGGACAAAAGGAAAACAGTAAACTGCCCATCACCACACAATTAAACACCCAACTAGGCAGGGCTGTCACAGTGGGTAGAGAGAATAATGCCAGGGAGTTGTAAGGAGGCGTATGGTGAATGAGAGGTTAACGTACTTCCTGGAGGAAATAGAAATGGTGGCTTCATATCAAAGCAGTCTCAGGAAGGGAAGGAGTACTATAGATCCAATGCTGGGGCTGGAAGATAAAATAAGGAAAGCCCAAGTAAATAAAGAGATGATGGTTGCAGATTTGGAAGCGGCATATGATATGTTATGCAAGGAAGGATTGCTAATTAAACTGAACTTAATGGGTGTTGGAGCGAAAATGTTTAATTGGATTATGGACTTTTTAGGAAAGAACTATTCAGGTGAAGATAGGAGCAGAATTATCTAGCCAATATGTTGTAGAGGAATAAATCCAACTTTATTTTCCAGTATGATAAATAATGTATTTGTAAACATTCCAATGGATATGGGGAGATCATTGTTTGCAGATGATGGGGCATTGTGGAAGAGAGGGAGAAATGTGGAATATATAGTTGTAGTAGAAAATGCAAGATGTAATTAAGTCAAAAAGTGGGGAACAAAATGGGCATTTAAGTTTTCAGTGGAAAAAACAAAAGTCTTGAATTGACTTTTTTCACAAGAAAGTCAGGGAAGGGTTTTTTGGGAGTGTATTTTGATATGAAATTAACATGGAGAGAACATATTAGATATGTAGTAGATAAGTGTCAAAAAGTTATAAATGTCATGAGGTGGAAGTATACGGTTCAGTAATCTGTATTAGCAGACCAATATGTTATACAAGCTCGGGCTTTAAGAGTGTTTTTAGGAGCGGTTAGGACCTCCCCTGTATGTGCTCTCCAAGTAGAAGCAGTTGAAATGCCACTGTGGTTGAGGCGTAAGCAGCTGGGGGCTAATTACTAGATCACTCTAAGAGGGCATGGAGATGGCTATCCAGCAAAAAGGGTGCTGCAGACATGCTGGGAGAAGGAGACGACACAAAAAACAAGTTTTGGGTGGACAAGAGATCAAATGGCAAGGGATACAGGGGTATGATAAAGAGTTTGGCACAAATGTGGTGTGGCCTATTAGACCTGTCTGGGAATTAGAAGTACCATGTGTAGATTTGGAATTACGTAAGATTAAATGCAATTATAAAAATGCTGATTTAACTAATGTTTATTATAGCTATGGGGACAGTAAGTATAAGGAAAGTATTCAGATTTTTACAGATGGGTCAAAGGATATACAAACAGATGCAACAGAGTCTACAGTTGTTGTTCCTGTATCAAGTAGAACTCAGTAAAAGAAAATCTGAGTGTTTACTGTTGAACTGTTCGCCATATTGATGACATTGGAATGGATAGAACAAATTAGTTATAAGGAAATATTAATATGTAGTGACTCTGTTTTCAGCTCTTATAAGCATGAAGACAGGTACAGCCAGAAGTCACCTGGACCTGCTGTATGAAGTCCCAGGTGAAAAAGAAATATACTTAAGTTGTACTTTTTCTTGATGCACTTATCACATTTTAATTGTATTATACTAAGTGTATATTAAATGTGTTATTTTGGAACAACTTAAAGTATGTTAAGTGTTCTTTTAGAAATACTTAAACTCAACTTTAAAATAATTGCAATATATTTTAATATACTTAGCTGTGTTAAAATGGAAAAACATTAAATATATTTATTTAATTAAATATATATTTAATTTAGCTTAAAATACCCTTTTATGCTAACAGTTTAAATATGTTTTGAACATTATTATTAGCATTTCAGCATATTAGTAGTTTCTTACTAGTATACTCCATCAATATACTACAAAGCTGCTTTATGAAACCATTCAGTAAGACAATAATTCATTATTAATGCATTAAAAATACCTCGCTAAATGCCCTTATAGCATAATAAATATCAGTAAAAAATGTATTTTAAAACACACACACATACAGACAACTAGAAAACTTTAATCTTCTGTACACTACAAAAATAAATTCCTGTACAGCAGACCAAAACGCATTCAAATAAAATAAAATGAAATGACCATTAACAAGTTGCAAACTATTGGTAATGGGCATTCATTATTTACAAAAAGTGACCTGCTCCTGGGTCACAATGCAAGTCAACAGAACAGGCTCGTCATTAATACTTTGAACCTTCCCCTTATTGTCAGGAACACTCCATCCACCCATCCATCCATCGTCAACCGCTTATCCTGCATACAGGGTCCGGGGGGGCTGGAGCCAATCCCAGCTGACATCGGGCGCAAGGCGGGGTACACCCTGGACAGGTCGCCAGTCCATCGCAGGGCCAAATATAGACAAACAACTACTCACGCTCACACCTAAGGACAACTTAGGGTTGCCAATTAACCTAGACTGCATGTCTTTGGATGGTGGGAGGAAGCCGGAGCACCCGGAGAGAACCCACGCAGACACGGAGAGAACATGCAAACTCCACACAGAAAGGCCAGGGCAACCGGGGTTTGAACCCACGACCTTCTTGCTGTGAGGCGACAGTGCTAACCACCGCACCGCCCCTCAGGAACACTCATCATTTAATAATATAAATTTAATTAAAATGGACACAGACTTGTTTCTACCGAAATCATGAACCGCTAAACTCATGCTTACAGTATTTAATCCATTAATGGCTTTGATACGGACCTGACAGCATTGATTGCCTGTTTCATTTTGTACCTTCAACAAAATGATACTGTAACCATTATAACGTTAGGCAGTGCTGGCAGAGGAGAGGCATAATTTATTGACCAAACATGAAAATACCTTAATTCACACTTTATTTATTTTGGCATATGACAATTGATGATTGAATGAGAACATATTTCGATACAGTATAAGAAACATACAATAATGCAATAAGATATATAAATTTCCATAACAAGAGGCAGTTGCTAAGTTATTTGCCTGACTGACAGTTGATATTGTTTGCCAACTTCAGAGGAGAAGACAGTCAACAGTGTGAGTGAGTTTGAGAGAGGCCAAACATTCTGTGCCCAACTTGCAGGTCCGTCTGTCAGAAAAACTGTCCAGTTGTGTGATGTATAAACTGACTGTCCTCAAAGTCATGAGTGTTTCTAACAAACACAGACATACTGCATCAGCAAAGAAGAACAGAAGGCACAAGCCACAGACGATAAGGACAAGACCGACAAAAGCTGGAGCTAATGGAGGAGCTACCAATGAGAAACCAGTATCTGACTCTGAGGTTGACGCACACAACCCTGATGAAGAGAGCAAAAAGACCTGAAGCCCAGACCAAAGACAAGTAGTATTACATGTACACTGGGTAATGTTTGCATAAAGCCACAGGATACCTTCATTCAAACCACAGTTTTGTTTGCTTTAGAATATTTTATTAAGTTTAAATAATTTTTGGGAAGGCTTCAGAATGGGCAGGGAATATGAGCCTATTCTGTCAGCTAAGATGAAAGAATAGTTTTCACCTGCTATCATTAAGCAGTGTTTTACACTGACATTTGCCTGATGGTTGCAATCCACTAAGGTACATGTACCGGTATTTGTTTATGGATTTCTAAATGATGAGACTTTTTGTTTAGTTGGGAAAGAATAAAGACAAAACCCCTGAAAAGAGATAGAAAGAACTTAGAGAAGTGAAGGTGTTGAAGTGGACCTGTTCATTCAAATAAACAAAAATGTGCTGAATTTATGGAGCGTTATTAACTATACATCTATATTCTGCAATGGTTTCAATAAGGGAAAATACATTTATGGTCTCCTGACAGACTCTGTCTTCCATCCTTTTACTGTGTTGGATTGTTCTTCTATGGTTGGATCACTGTTCTGACTACCAGTTGGTTGACATCCACTTTGACCCCCCTGAAAAATACACTCTTTTTGTCATAAGATCTTGACCTTGACTTTGTGTCCTGACCATCACAAGCAGCAGCAGATGAAGAACAAATTGGCTACAAATCAAATTGTGGTTGCAAATCAGTTTATTTATAATTCATGAGTTACCCATTGGAGATTAATTGATCATTTATAATTAGTTCCAGCCCAAATTCGGTTACCTCAGAATAGTAATTTTTAAATTTCTTGCAATTTCTTGCCAAGAAAATGTAATGTAGAATTTATATCGTCTAACCTTCCCCTGTACCATCAAAATGCTTACTGCAGCTTGTGCTACGGGCAGCATTGAAAATATAATATTGCACTGCTGTTAACTGCTCGATCATTTTCGTTTCATGCAAAGTACGCTGTTAAAGTAAAAGCGTGTTTAGTTACAGAATGCTTTGCAGGGTGCTTTTATTCTGAAATGCTCCGATCGGATGTGTGAGTTCTCTCCGGTGGTGTTTACAGCTGTGGGTGAAACACGAAAACAGCTCTGGGCTAACCTTACCGTATGCAATTGTAGATTAAGTACAGCACGCCATAATCGGTGCACACGGTAATGTGTTTGCTTTGTCCTTAAATTCTATTAAAATGGAAACAATATGTTGTGAATATGTATTTTGTTGATGGAAGCTAATGTAGTAGCTTGCCTCCTGGCTAGCCTCATTAACGTTACGATCGAGTTGATTGAACACCTTTGACTATCCACAGAAAACTAACTAAAGCTAATGAACGTCTTTAAATGTGCGTTACCTGCTGCTGGGTTTTTGATCTGTACTGTAAAGTCTCCCGTGTATTTCTTGCAGCTCCTGCACCGGTAATCACCTGCATCTAGGTAACGTCAGCTCCCACAGGGTGGTTGTGTGAGCCGTGTTTTATTTATTTTTTTGATTATGCAGATTAATACAGAACAGCTACCTTAGCATACACATTTGCCTTGCTGTTTTAAAATAAAGTTTTAAAAAAAAAATTGTTATCTCTTTTTTTCATCCGTTTATAGACCAACGATCACACAGTGCACCTCAACAGCTTCGCAGCAGTGGCTCTTTCCCTTCCCTGGATCTCCATTCACCAGTGTACAAAATAATGCAAACACCATTTGAAAGAGGACTTTGGGACACCTAAGTCATTTGGGATTGCAGGCACTAAAAGAGACAGTGTTCAAGGCAATATGAGTGACTTAACAGAGTTTGAAAGATGCCAAATAGTTGCTGCGCGACTATCAGGTGCATCTGTCACAAAAACTGCACAGCTGTTTAATGTAGCCAGAGGAACAGTCTCCAGGGTCATGACGGTATACGTGAAACATGGACGGACAGCATCAGCAAAGAAAAACAGCGGGCGCAAGTCAAAGCTCACCGAAAAGGACAGACAGACACTTCTCAGGATAGTTGATGAACACCCTGAGTTTACAGCCTTAAAAATAACCACAGAGTTGAATGGACACCTATCTCATGCCGTCTCAGTAAAAACTATTCGGCGCGAGCTTCACAAAGCCGGTATTTTTAGGGGAGCGGCCACTCGGAAAGCAGAGACCAAGGCTGACGCACACAAGCTAGATGGAAAGAACACTCAACCTGAACCTGGCAAAGAGTGTGACACACAAAAACCTGTTGAAGAGAGCACAAGACCTGAGATCAAAACAAATGGCACACAAAAACCTACCGAAGACAAAACAATATCTGGACCCCAGGCCAATGTCGAAGAATACAACACAGAAACATCGGAAGAGAGGATACAACCTAAACCTAAAGTCAGTGAAGAAGAGTACAGCACACACAAGCCTGGTGAAGAGAGCACAGGATCTGGATCCCAGACAAGTGAAAAGGACTAACATCGTCTGATGTGTTGTATTTCAGCCTTCCAACATCCACATTGCTCATGTTAAGGGAAAACAACAGAATGTCACTAACTGCCCAAGGATCTGTAATAATGTTTCAGTTTTTAGATTTTATTATTTATTTTGCATGAATGCATCGTGGTGCAATATTCAGGCTTTTCCCAAGGTTCTTAATTTTTCCTGATTTACAAGCAAACAAAACATCAATGTAGACTGTTGAGAATTGGCCTAAAAAATTTCCATACTGGGGATGTTTATTATATTGTTCAAAAAAATAAAAACTCTATACGGATAATGACTCGAAAAATGCATGGTTTGTTCCTAACATGTAGACCAATGCCATGCAGAGATAATATCTGCTGTTTCCATCGTATCTGATAGTGTTGTACTGTAAAGCCTTTTTGATAAGGTGTGAAACCAAGCAGTAACTTCAATCCTGTAAAATATAGTTCCTCTACTGTCTCAAAAAGTCATACTTTATTGAAGTCACTGTCAAACTCCCCAGTTTTATTTGTTAAATATGAAGTTATTTTTTTTATTCCACAAGATGTTCGGTTCTCAGGAGTTGATGTGTGTGTCTTCTGACATGTCTTGGTTGTGATTTTGGTGTTTAGACAGGTTTTTCAGGCTATCCTGCTTAACTGCAGTGGTTGCTTTTTGCTCATCCCATCTCAGCTTCACTTTGGCTCTACCTAAACTTAAAAGCCAAACTTTCAATATGTCCCTCAAGCAACCTATGGGATGGTGCAGATAAAACACTTTCTTCTACTTTTATAAAATGTTAAATTATACAAGAAAGTGACACGTTCGGCACATTAACCAGTATTATTTAATTTTTGTTGCAAATGTATGGAATGATCATTGATGACCCCACCATAAGGTATTAAATCTGAATCATCACATCCCTACCATGCTACCTTTTGCTTTTGTATACTAAATTTGTAGCATCTGCTTGTGCATAGCTGATGGCAGGAATGGGAGTGGGACACAAAGCGTCAGACAAAATATGTAATGTTTGTACTGCATATTAAAACAATACATAGAAAAGTAGAAAAGTCTGTATTTTGTGTTAAAGTAAAAAATATATACTCTGCGCTGGTACTGTCTATAAAGGGTTGAGAGTGATAACCCTGGCTGGTGGGGAGTCCAAGAAAAGCTGCAGTGATGATTTTCTTTGTTTGCACAACTTGCAGTTATAAGCAAGGACATGAAGCCACAATGGCAAACACATGATAAATGAGTGGTTAATGTTGCCAAACACAATGTACTTGATCTTGGGTCTTTGCAAGAAGCATCTCTCTTTCAAAGCCTGAATACTAAAAAGACCGGCTTAGTCTTGTTTGAGACTTTGGGAGTCAGAGAATTACTCCTGAATGTATATGAACATTCAATAAATCATTTAAACATGATTACAACTAATTGAAGTCTTGCAGCAGGTTCAACGCAAACAACCTTTCACCTGTTTAAAAATCCCACACGAGTCTTTGTAGCTCCAGAAGTGATGGTTTTCAAGCCACATAGGTCTATTAACTTTATCAAAATGCAACATAATAGATGTTCTGTAAATTGGTATGCCATGTACTGTGTGGAGGTCATTGGTGTGGTTGTAGTCCTAAAGATGGTTCTTATACTTTATCCATCCCATTTATATCAATGAGGGTAGAACATATATTAGAAACACCTCTCAGTATAACACACTACAATTCAACAGCAGTGTATGTGGAAACCTGCTTGGTAATAAATTGATTCTGGATTACATAACAGATTAAACACTTATGGCGATTGCAAGGTGGTTGAGGCCAAATGGCTGTGACTCAGCGCCACCTACTGGTTGATAAACAACTTCAATCAAGCACCATAGCCATGGTCTGCAGGAAGTCTGCACCCCTGGAGAATGATGTCTCTGTCGAACAGAATCTCACCTTGCTCAGCAGAGGTATCATGTAAAGATAAGACTGTCCTTGTGATTCATTAAGTAACTATACTAACAAGCATCACACCCAGGTCAGCAACACAAACCAGCAAGAAAATCTGAAATGACTGTAATGGAACTATTTTGACCTGTTCCTTTATTTTCTTCCTTTGTCATCTTTCAAACAGCATATGTAGCTGAACCAGTCTAGCCCCTGCCCACTTCTCTGTCTCTGTAAAAGGTCAGCAAGGAGGGCTGGAAGCAGCCTATGTTTGGAAATTCAACCTAAAAGGCAACACCTGGGCAACAAGAAACATCTGTCAGTCACATGTTCCAATAGTTTTGCTCACTTGAAAAATGGGTGGGTTCAAACAAAGG
>NC_060157.1:23149695-23161682 GCF_021292245.1 Micropterus dolomieu | reverse complement strand
TGGATTTTCCTTCTTTTCTCAGCTTGACAGTGGCTTGCTTTTCTCCCACAGACAGCTCTCTGGTCTTCATGTTGGTTTATCCTCTTTAACAGGAAATGTAGTCTTTATAGGTTTGAACTAAGGATGAAAACTTGAGCTATTTAATGTTTGGAAAATCAACCTAAAAGGCAACACCTGGGCAACAAGAAACATCTGTCAGTCACATGTTCCAATAGTTTTGCTCACTTGAAAAATGGGTGGGTTCAAACAAAGGGTGGTATGTCCTGAGTTGTTTAACACATCTAGATGCTGAAATTCTGAACTCTTGTCTCTTTCTCATCTTTTGATCTTAAACCCAAATGTCTTCAGAGAACAACAAAAACAAAGGAATTTACCTTACCTATACTATATGTATAGCTATGGCATTAAGTGGGTCTGTGTTTGAGCGAATATGATGTCCTGCTATTATTTGGGTATGGGTCTGACTTGCTGGCAGTTTTGCTCTAGAATAGTTGGTGATCACTGACTACAAAAGTTGTTGTGTGGTATGGGGCACCCAATAACTCATCATCTACAGACTGCAGACATTAGTTAAATATGAAAGAATATTGAAAGCTTTGTAAGATTTTACTTTACTTTACTACAGAAGCACGCGCCTGTGCTGTACTGGGTTTCCTTTATGACCTGGAAAAAAGTTGACCCCCCCTATGATTGTCATTGTATAATTTGCACACTGATTAGATGTAATCCAGGCCCCAGGCACTCAGACTCAGAAAAACAGCTGAGGGTCAACTACTGGATAAATTTGAGAGGTCATGGATATCTTAGGTAAGTTGACAGGCAGATGGAAAGCAGATATCAAATCATGTGTCAGTCTTCACGACAGAGTTTTAGGCAGTCCTGCTGGCACTTGAGTGGGTGGAGAAAGTTAAACCAGGGAAGTATCGTCAGATTCTACTTCAGCTCTAATGGCACTGAAAAGTGGGAGCAGATTTAAAAGTAGAAATTCTGACTGGGTTCAATCAAGAATCTAAGATGGGAGAACACTGATGCAGTACAGGAGAACAAGTCATCACTGAAACCTGTGTCAAATGCAAAAATTGGCAGGTGGAGCAATGTGGAAATAACTATGCTGAGACAAGGTCACTGAAGTGAAAGATGGAATGACAGTGGTTGGTAAACACCCAGATGGAAAATGCATTAGTGCCTCATTCAAGCAGAGCTGTCAGAAATTACAGATCAATTATTGAAATCAGTCAATGAAACTCTACTAATGACCTGTGGAGGTCAGTAATACGCATTTGCAGCGCCTAGCCCGACGCAAATTCATCATCATCCCAAGAAGAAGAAGAAGAAGAAGCGTATGACCCAACAACGGACCCGGAAGTGCATCCCCAATCGTAAACACAGCAGTGAGCAGTGTTTCTGAAAGATGGTGTACGTGTCCAACGGTGAGTGGTTTGTGTCTTCCACCGTTTTCTCATTTTCAGAACGAATATGTAGCTTTCTTGTAGATGTAGTTTTATCTGTCCAACATTGGTAGTTAAAACGCATCAACTTAACAGGAATGTGTAAAAACATATGAGCTATAACGTAGCTAACCAGCTTGTTAGCAAGTTTCGCCTGGCTGGATCTGCGTAGCGGTCGGAAAAGAGCTGCTGAATTAATCAAGCGAGTCTTCTGTAGAGACGGTTTCCTGCATTGCTCAGGATTGAACTGCAGTATTAATTTCCTTAGTATATTGAGTGTGCTAACTTATGTTCATGCTCATCAAGAGCTTTAAGATGTTTTGGGGAAACTGGGTCTGCTGTGTTGTTACTCGCTGTGTTAGTCTGTGTACTAAATGTAAAGGAGCTCCAGTCTTCCATGCCCTGGTCCCTGCTGTCTCATCCGTCTCTCTCTGTGTCTCCCAGGTCAGGTCCTGGACAGCAGGAGCCAGTCACCATGGCGACTGTCCTTACTGATTGATCTGTTCTGGGGGGCGGTTGAGTTTATCGGCCTGTTGTAAGTCGATCAGTCACACACATCATGTTATTTTTCTGATTACAAAAGGTGCTGTAAGTCAGCTGTCTTCCCTGATTGATGAGAGGAGCCACATGATGTTGGATTTCTTGTCTTTAACAGTGCTAACCTGTGGCTAGTAAAAGTACAAGTGGAAAGTGGTGGAACAGTGAGAGAGTTTCCAGTCATGCTGGAGGCTCTGGGAGGTTGATCTTACAAACACCAGTGCTTTGAGCTAAACGTTAATGTCAGCATCCTAACATGCTCACAATGACAGTGCTAATATGCTGATGTTTAGCAGGTATAACGTGCTGTTTACCATGCTACCATCTTTATGTAAGGCACTTGCATGCTAAGCTAATGATTTGGGCGCTGACACAAATGGGATTTGTTGTGCAGGTATTTTGTCAAACCATTGAGAAAACTAGGCATGTTTTTGCATCCCTACATACCACTGCTGTCCAACCTGATCTTCTTTGTCCTTTACCAGTTTTAAGACAATGATTAACCCTGACATGGCAAAGGATGGAAACTCTGCTTCGTCACGCTTCACTGATGGCAGAGGGTAGGTCCCTTGCGCACAGTCATCTTTCTACTGTCACACACACTGGGGACATGTCCTAAATGTCATGTGTAAACTACCTGAGGGTTTTATTTGAAAGTGGGGAATCCTGTAAAACTAAATACTTTAGTCAGTTTTTGGACCCACACATGAGACCCACTGGTTACTAGCAGACTTTAAAATGGTTCATAATCCAAGGAAAGTCCTGACCTGAGAGCTGCAGAGCTTAAATATTATCTTAAGTGCATTTCAAGGAGTGTTTTTCATTTATGTTGGCCATCCCTTGCACTCCAGTTTCAAATATCTTATCAAATATGTTGGCAAGTTTCATTTTAAATCGTCTATCTCACTTTCTTTTGCAGTCCTCCAGGTCCCCCTGGTGGCAGAAGACGGATGGGAAGAATATCCCACGGTGCTGGACCCAACGCTCCACCAATGGGTGGAGGAGGATGAGGAAGGTGAGGAATATTAATGTCAGGATAAATCCCTCATTAATATGTCGTAACTTCTATCCTGGAGCCTGTATCACAAAGGGAGATTAGGGGTTAAATCTAAGAAGTTTTTTTAATTGCCCAAAAACTATTTGGACATGATGTGAGGTCAGCAATAATCCTCCAATGTATAACCCCCACCTCTTTCTAGGTAAACGCCTACACATCCAGTGTAGGCGTGGGGCGTGGAACAGTGTCCGTTTGCTGAGAACCTAAAGGAACATGGTGACGCCACGGTGCCATGATGCCCCTCTTCATCGGCTGCCGCTGCCACAAGCAGTTTCTTGACGCCTTTCTGGGAATACCTACACATAGGGGCCAGAATGGCTGATACAGCAGCTCTCTGCATCACTTCCTCCTTTTCCTGCTTCTGCCCTTCCCTTTCACACCAGTCTCCTAGAGATGTGTGTCCCTGACATCTCTGTTATGATCATCCCTCCAGGGAATGAAGTTAGTTTTTGTTTGTATCTTTTGGTCTGAATAAAAAATTGTGCTGTTAAAATGTGTTACTACTGAGTTTGTCTTGTTCCATTCCTGTCAGACTTTGCAATGACACAACTTGCCTCTATTTAGAGCTGGCCAATACTGACAAAAATGATGTGGCATACTTTTAACTCTGTACCTCAATATTGATAATGTAAAAATATTCAATCTAAGAGGTGGATGACTTTGTTTCATAATAAAAATAAAATAATAATGTGAATAATCATACTGGGGGCAACCTTGTGTTTAAATGCAATATGTTTAGAATTTAAAGAAAGATGGATTTTGTATATTCCAATAAAATACAACCATTGTGTTAGTAGAAGTGACTGGTTTATTTACAGTGATCCAGACTTTCATAAACATTGGAGAATAGCAGCATTATATACAGAATATTAACAAGTAAACCCCCTTTGTCTATTAAAAGGTTACAGAATCTCATGATACAAGAAACAAGACTTCATTGTGGATTGTTTGGTGACAATTTTCAACATGGTGTTAGCAATGCAATAAGTATCAAAGTAATACTTTCAGTATACTTCCCCACACATAGATGGTACCCTTATTTTTCTTTCCATAACATTGCTTTATCTATTGTATGAATATGATCGTGACTGAGAGATGTATCATTTGCATCTGCTAAATCTTTCTGCTTGTTTAATTTTGGAGCAAAACTTTACTTTTCTTAATTTTTTCCAACTACAGTGCGGACAGGCAGCTGACCTACACAATATTGTGCTTGACATGTCCTGTGTAGACACAGGTGGAGCACTGAAGCTGCTGCTGTTCTGCTCACATGCTCATGATACACCTCCTATGTAGACACCACGGTGTTCGATTCAAGTGAAATCAGTTTGGCTCCTTCACCAAACAAAGGCAGCTCTCTCGCGAAGCATTCGGACGCCGAAGCGCTGCCACTCCCTCTGGTGGATCCACATCTCCTGAGTGGTGTCCAGACATGCCAGGACTGCCCCCCCCTTCCACGATATCAACCGAGGGTCCATGTCCTAGATTACATGCACATCAATATACAGTGCATTAGTGGAGTGCTGTGTATATACAGTATGTTCCTCCCCCAACCTTTGACATACATAGAAATATTAAAAAATGAATGCCAGTGAACACCATGCTACTACCTGCATTGCAGATCTGTATCCTATTCTATGACTATATACACAACATCTCCTAGGTTACCTTTGGCCGTGTGATAACTTCCACGTTGTCTACCAGCCGTCTGAATGACGGGGGCATCTTGTTGATGATGCGGTGAAGGAGAAACTCCTGAGCACCATGAAACATGAGGCCTCCTCCCACTACCAGGATGGAGCTGTACATCTTGCGTTTGGTTTCATCTGATCCTGTCAACAACAAAAAAACGAAGGGAGCTAAAACCGGACATCCTGAGCACAATAACACATCTGTCCTCCTCCACATCCTTTTGTTTTTACTTCCTTGTAAATAAAATGAAATGATACCATATAAAAGATTTTACATAGTACTTTTCATTTACATAATTTCTCACTATTTCAATGGCCCTGACAGCTCAGTGCGCTGCTACTTCAGAAAACACGTAAACAATTGGGACATTCTGCTTCATCATAACATTGGGCCTTCAGCTTTGACCCTCTTGCTCATACTTAGGCTGTGCAGAGAATAGTGGGTCAGAACAGCCAGAAAAGCTTGTGGCTTGCATACTGTAAAATGTGAGTAGGACATCCTAGTATTTTGGCATACAGCATTTGACATCCCGTGTATTTTTTGTATTTGGACATACTAGATATTTTTTCTCGCATATTATATTCTTATATATATATATATATATATATATATATATATATTAAATAATATGGCATTCTGGGAATTGCAAGTAGTAAGTCCTAGTTATGTTCATCACTTTTTAGTTTCCCTTTGAAATGGATTTTGTTTGTTTTCTATGCTTCTTGCGGTGCTTTTATGTGGTTGTGTTTTCTCTATTTGCAGCATTTTTAAAAAAAAAGTCTTTTGTCTTAAGTTTCAGTGCATTGGACTTTCAGGACCACTGTACCATTTTTTATTGCCCTTTTTTAAAGAGGTCATATTATGCTTTATGGCTTTTTCCTTCTCTTTTATTGAGTTATATACTTTTTTTGTGCATGTAACAGGTTTGCAAAGTGAAAAAGCCCAAAGTCCAGCCCAAAGGGAGTTCCCATCTCCCACAGAAAACCCTGCTCTGAACTGCCTGAAAACAGCTCGTAGTCCAGCCATTTTCCTTTCATCCCTGTGACATCACAGCAAGATGCGTGTCATAATGCTCACCAAGCGGCTAGTCAGACTCGCCTTCAAAAACACAGATGGAAAAACAGTGAGCTGCAGCACACACCTCTCCTCTCCCTTCCAGACACTAGCTACCCTCCAGGCAGTCAGTGGATATAAAGTTGTTACTGTGATGGAGACACAGAGCTCAGTTACAACTTTATGGATGAAAGATACTTTTGTTACAGAATAATAACTCACCACTCTGAAACGCTTGCTCCAGTAATGGCGTTAAACTGGTAAGGGGATATTCTGCTGAACCAAAGCCGTGTGTACCGGCCTTCTTACGACCCGCCCTTCTCTGCTTCTGATTGGCTAGTGGTCCTTACTAGAAACTAGAAACTAGAAACTTTGCATGTGCAACTCCCAACAAAGATCTTGTAGAGGTGAGATGCATCACTCCATAGTGAAACGAAGTGTTAAACTGGTACAACCCCTAAATAAGATTTTGAACCTGAAAATGAGCATAATATGACCTCTTTAAAGCACTTAGTTAACTGTATGTCCCCCCTGCTTCCTATCTCTACTTGGTCCTTTCTTACCACAGCAGTCGATGCTATGCAGGATGGCCTTATCCAGGCCCAGTGCTTTGCTCTCAAATTGGCTCATGATAGCAGTCTTCCTGGAGAGGTGAGCAGACAGGGGTTCTTCCACCTCTCCTGCCCCCATCATGCACTCCCCCTGGGCAGGCCCAAATTCTATCTCCCCCTTCGTCCCTCCTCCACTTCCTCCACTCCCACAGCCCCTGGGCAGGTCAGAGAGCTCCCCGATCCCTCCCTGACCGCTCATCTCACCATCCAAACCTCCACCTGTTCTGGAGATAGCCTTCCGGTTCTCAGCAGATTTGGAGGACTGATCAAGAAAAGGGGAGACTAATCAAAAAAATTACAAGAACCATGGTGCTTCTATCTGAAGAAATCTGATCTGATTCAATGTGTGAAATGTGTGCATTTCTCTTTGTGAGTGTGTGCTACCTGGTCCTGTTTGCTCTGTGTGGCCAGCAGGTAGTGTTCATCATGAGGATCCTCTGAGTCGCCTTGGGAACGGTACTGAAGTGACGTCATCTTCTGACCTACGATGCCAAATGTCGTCGGGTAGAAAAGACCCATGGGTGCCTAACATATGCATACACACATATGAGCCAGAAAACGCAAGGGGGAAAGATACAAATAGAATAATAGCTGAGAGTAATTCCAGCACACAAGCTGGAGAAAGAATAATGCAAAAGGTATTTCAGCATTATTCTTTCAGCACCAATCTTAAAAAGCATAGTTTTCCATCACTATTTGAACTCAGTACCTGCAATTTCTCATCCCCTAGTCGAACCTGGTAGAGAAGAGCTGGGGCTTCTGGGAAACGTGTCTGGAATTCATGATCTTGTAGCCCTGATATGTCCTGTTAAGAATAAGTGGAGTATAGACATTTTGGCATTAATCTGAACAACTGCAGATTTCCCTGTCCGTTCTTGTGAACAAATATGGTGATCTAAACAGAAATAAAGGAGCTGATCAACTGATTAAACTGATCAACGTACAAGCTACAGTTCCCCCATAGCCCCTCTTAACACAAAGACACCACCCCCTGTCCAACACACACCTGGTCTAGATGGCAGAAGGTCTCTTTCAGATGCTGCAGGAGCTGACAGTCCAGTCTGCTGGACAGCTGACAGTCTCTATAGGGAAAGGCTGCCCTCTGCAGGAGCCAGAAGAAAGTGCGGGTCACGTCTGAGCCACCATATGCTAAACACAGCCTGTAAAGTCCAACAAACAGAACACACAATGTAATATTACTAGGCAGTCCCTGAAAGGTCACATGGGAATTTGTTTATTTTCATATCTCCTTTCTGTAGTATCTGCAGGGTGTTTCCCTAAACTGTTAATTACAACTGGACTGGAACAACACACTAATTTTTCCCATGGATCAGGGGATTGCAAATATATTGAAAGGGAATAAGGCTGAACAGTTAATCAAAATATTATCAAAATCGCAATATGTCACACTAAATACAAGACGTTAACAGGATACGTACATCTGCAATTATAACCTGGGTGAATATTAATTTTTTTCATAGACACAATTAAGCATGAAAGTGGTTTTCAGACACACCTGGAGTTCCGGTGGGACACGCCATCCTCTACACAGCAAAGACTGGTCTTCTGATCTCCTACATCCACGACACAAGCACTGCTCATGCCACTGCCAAATGTAGCACACACGGACTCCTGGTGCACAATGATTGCTACAGACACACACACACACACACACACACACACACACACACACACACACACAGGTTAGATAAGGTTATCGCAAGAAAGACTGGATGTGTTCCTTAGCCTACCGTTAACAGGCTATGGAAGAATATAACAGTGTATATCTCTTGTGTTTTTGTTGTGTGCAGTAACACATATATGTTTATGTGTGTAATACCTGAGAAGCCCATATTAAGCAGTAGCATGTTGACTACTTCTTTGATGTGCTGCCTGTTGTAGATGTCGGGGACCAATAGGATGCATCTGTAATACTGGCAACCAGTCACAAAAGCAAAGCATTAAGGTGAGAAGGAAAGAACTTCCACTCTCAGCGTAGTTTGATCTAATTTATAAGGTTTACTGAGTACCACTTACTACTGTACTGTTTTGTTCTTATTCAACTCTCTTTAATGAACTCTTCAGTGTGTTTTTAAGGACTCTTAAAATGTAGAGCTGCCAGCTGCCTTTAAATTACTTTAAATGCTCCTTCCAATAGATTAGGTAGAATAGGTTTTTTTGCATGCATTAATCTTGTACTTTTTTAAATTAACACTGTAACATTCCTTATTTTCGTGCCTTTTAATTGATCGCATTGAATAAACTTTAAACCTACAGTGCTAAATAATGCAATTTAATAATGCTATTATTATAAGTCTTTCTTCATCAGTCTTCTTTCAGTGATTTTTCACATTTATTATTTTCTAGTCTCACCATGATCAAATTTCCCCCATAGTGGGAAGTGACAGTTACAAGACATATGAAGAGGTTGGTCCTACCTTTAAGTCTTTGAGGGGGATATCCAGTTGCTTTTGGATGATGTGACTCCAGATCGTCTCGAGGTCAGCCAGGACGGCAGTCAGTGAGCCTCCGGGACCGGCGTGCACATTGAGTTGCCCTCTGACTATAGGCCAGTGGATGTTGTAACAGTCAGATGGATTCACATGAAGAGCCTGCATGATGGAAGGGTGGGAGGGGGAAGAGAGCGACAAAGCAAGATAAAGAAAAAATGGAGAAAACACTAAAAGGAGTAAAAAGATGCAAACAGTTCTCTTATTTTATAGGAGTTATCGGACAAATGCACTGACCTCCTCTCCCACCAGATGCGGAGGATGGAGGGCCGTGTTGGTCCACTTCACCCGGGAACTGCTGTCTAGTACTGCCGGACGGATCTGACAGTTATAAGCTCTGGCCTTATAACACACACACACACACATTATTCTATACATTTCCGGACATGAAAGCATACAGAAGTAGACACGAGTAAATCACTAGAAGCATTCATTGCACTTTAAATCAACCAATCAGCCCTTTATTCACTCTAGCAGCTTTCATACAAGCCATGCAGCCCAAAGTGTTTTAGTAATTTTTGTCATATTAAGTCACTTAAAGCAAATAAATAAAGCAAATCAACAGTTGTGAAAATTTTAGGCAACCCCTACCTCCTGTAAAGTTTTAATGTGCAATGACTGGTTACAAAGTCATTTTCTCACATTTCTCATATTTCGCACATTGCTGCTGTCTGTGAAAACTGCAGTATTACATATGCAACAGTCCTCTCTCTTCTTGTTTCTCGCTTTCATAAGACAAACCTGTTCAGCGGACACGGGTGTCCTCCGCACTCCGTTTGACATTTTCTTGGACCAGATGGCTTGGTCGACCATTTTAAGCCCATTCTGCCTCTGCTCGTTACTCTCTGGTTTCTGAAGGAACAAAAGAAGCAATGAGGGCAACTTAATTTGAGTACAGTGGTGACACAGAAGACTATATTGTGGGTGTATATGGTCATGAGTGACATACATTTAGACCGTCTCTCAACAGCCAGGCGTCTTCATATCTTGGCTGTCCACTCTGCTTGTGTCTGCGTGCTATCACATGTGGGATTGTCAACGGTAGAGTGTCTGTTGCTCGGCCAATGCGGAGTGTCCTTGAACCAGGGTGGATGACAACTACAAAATTGCTTTGTATTTGCTGTAAAAGAGGGATATTTGAAATGATCAGGATTACCACAACCATTTCATGTACAATAAGGAATACACCACACCACTCAAAAGTATGTGGACACCTGAGCATTACACCTATATGTGCTTACTTACATCTCATAACAAAACCATGGCCATTAGGGCTGAATGATTTGGAAAAAAATGTCTAATTGCAATTATTATGACTGATATTGCAATTACGTGATATGATATTGGAGGGAATCATTTTTACATAATTATTCTCATTTTCATTGAAAAAAACTTTTTTACAAGGATCTGTACAAAACACAGATGTTTCTTAAGTCTGTAGAATACGATTTATTTATTTTAAAATGGTATTTTGACAAAATTTGCCTTTAACAAATACTCCTACTATTCGAAAATTAAAGTAGGCCATATTGCGATTTTGATAAGATTTCAATGAACTGTTCAGCCCTAATGTGGATTAATATTTTGCAACAGCAGCCCACACTCCCAGCAACCCTGGACACGGGGCAAGCGATGAGTGAGTGAGCAGACTCCACTCTTCTGGAAAGGCTTTCCACAAGTTTTCAGGGATGTGTGTTGACGTTGAGGTAGGGCTAGACAATGCGGTCAAAAATGTTATCACGATAACAACTTTCATATCATTCAAAATCAAATCAAATCATTATTTAGTTCAAGTTTAAAGGCTGATTTTTGCTCTTGAGTAAAATTAAGCAAAGTCCTGTTTCCTTAACAAAAGTGCTAATTCGTTTCTGAATCAAATTAATTAAATCAAACATTTATTGAGCATTTGTTATATTGTTATTGAGGAAAATTATATTGTGATAATTATTATTATTATTTTTGTTTTATTGCCCAGCCCTGCCTGAAGGGAGTCTGTGCAGGCCAGTTTACTTCTTCCACACCGAGCTCAGAAAACACAACAGTGTGTGGACATGAGTGCCTTCTACCTAATCTATCTCCACAAGAGTTTATCATGTGCGGGAGAGAGTTTTAAAGTTGGCAACATTTAAGCTTTTAAAAAAGGTATTTCTAATGTGTCCCCCTTCCACTTGGATATTAATGCCATGCCCCTGCCAGCCCAACTGGTCTGGTTGATGCCTGAAAGCTAAATATGCTGAATACAGAGATTCAGATAAGGATGTTTGGTACATTACAGAAATATGAGCATTATAATACAGTTGAAAGTCTCGGCTTTCCTTCTCACCTCCTGAAGAGGCTCTGGGATGGCCGGAGGGGCGATGGGTCTCTTTACCCCGCGTTGTTGCTCCTTCTCTTTCTCCTTGTCTCGTTCTTTTTCTTTCTCCTTCCCGTTGTCCTGCTCTTTTTCAGCCTGGGTCATGTTCACTGTTGGATTCAGTCGAGTAAATAGTCAGAAATAATGAGCCTCGATCTTCTAGTGCTTGTGAGGCGCAACCACACACAAGGACTCCGAATGAAAAGTTGTTGCAGCGGCAGAATGTACTTCCGTGTTAGGTCACGTGATACAAAATGGCGATTTCTATTTGTCCACAAAAAAAGGGGGGGGGTGTCTTGGCACTGCTTCTCCTCTGTGATTCATAGGCGGTGCATGACAAATAATTACAAATGCATGGATCATTTAAGACATAGTGGGCCCTTGGGCACAAATGGGGTAAAACAAAATAGATCCACAGTGACACTCCCTTTCAGTTCAGTTAAATTTTATTTATATATAGTGCCAATTTGATCAATTTGTCACCCAGAGGTGGTCTGCTGTCACTTTGAAGTGAAATGAGTTAGTGGAAACAGAAGGTTTTCTTTTTACATGAGTTCGAATCTTGGCTGAATGTAGTAAGCTTTCTGTGAGAATGTAATATTTTCTTTAGATACTTGTGGTGTCTTAAGCATTTATTTATTTATTCAATCGTTTCTGCCACATCAATTGCATTATGTTCAGCAGAAGCTCACTTTTATTTTGAAATGTGCTGCGACACGATGTTAC
>NC_060157.1:23146131-23149595 GCF_021292245.1 Micropterus dolomieu | reverse complement strand
TGAACCCATGAGTGAAGCCGCCGGGCCGCCTCAGCGGCCGCAGGGCCCGCGCCACGGGGAAAACACATCCGACCATCCTCGGAAAAGAGAGCCATGCTGTACCTCAGTACCCGCACGGAAAGGGCTTCGCAACGGGCGCAGGCAGCCCCCTCGAGAGCTGCCCGGGCGTGCTCCATCCCCAAACATGAGACACACATCTCATGAGAATCTCCATCCGTGATGTACGGAGGGCAAGAAAAAAACACACCTTCTGTACATCCGGTGGCCGGACATGCTGGTAGACTTCTTCTTCAGGTAAGACACACTGCTTGTAGGACTGGAGCTTTCTTCAAACAACATACAGAGCGCCTGCTGAATAGAAAAAAGCTAATGATGAGTGTGTACAGGTGTGCTTTATACTCCTCCGGTTATTCCGTCACACCTTACCGTTCTAGCAACAAGCCAATAGGATTGGAGTGATTTCATTCACGTTCAGACCTGCTTCGCCTAGAGGCGTTCCCATAGTGTCGTAACCGACGCAGTTCGAGTTCCCTCGAAGGGGAACCATATTTGGAAGTTCAACTTCCGTCACGGTCTGCAGGCTGCAGCTGGTTATAGTTGCATCAAGAGAGCGTTTTCCTGGGAATGTGACGTCACGTGAAAAGCAGCATGAAGGCTTTGGCTCCCATTCTACTTTTGGAGACTCTAGGAACCACAAGTAACCCTGCATTTTGGGAGCATATAGTGTTCTAGTGGCGTTCAAGCTATAAGACTGAGAAATTCTAAATCAAATTCATCTGCAGCTTTCCATGCAATATAGTTTAATTCTGTTTACCATTTTACAATTGTTGTATGCTGCCTGTGTAGCAGAAGGGAGGTGCACACTGCATTTCATTTTATAACCTGGTTGTAATATGACGATAAAAATCTACCATGTTTTTTTTTAAGGCAGAGCTACTTCCTATCAGAAAGATTTAAACTGCTTTACTAATTTTCATGTAAGTTTACGGTAGCATAGGTGTGCATAGTGCTGCTGTATTTTTGACTGGAAAAGGACAAATAAAAATATAATGATTTCACTCAACTCAGATAGCTAGTAGCCTATTAAAGCGTGTGTGTGTGTGTGTGTGTGTGTGTGTGTGTGTGTGTGTGTGTGTGTGCTAAAATGTAGCATATCAGAACAAGAGAAGAGTCAGAAAGTCAGCAAACTGACTCAGTAATGGAAGTTAGACCACAATATCTAAAGTTTACTAACATTAGCCATTAACCACCTGTAGGAGGGAAACCTTTGTGTGTATTGAGATGAATTCTTTGGGATATCCCCAACTTTAACCAAACCCCTGGTCTACTGGGCCCCATGGCCTATCCCCAGTAGGATAGTTCATGAATCCATTCCCTGACAAATGCTTCATGCCAAATGAAATAAATGTGTCGACACCGCGTATCAAATTATACCCTTCTCATCATTTGAACTGTGTATTTATACACTGTAACTGTATAGTGCTGTATATGCTGCTGCTGCTTATGGCTTTGGCAGAGAGCCCGGTATCATCAACTGACTTCTTCACTGGACTAAACAGTTCTCCATGTTCTCTGTGAATTTTAATGTTATAATAATAATAATAATATTAATAATAATAATAATATGGGTTGGTTTTTTTTATTGACATTTCTCATTGTATTTAAAGAAAACTTCTTACACAAGTTGAAGGGCAACATACAACCATACATTTTTATGTCTACCCTAGCATACACTGGTAGAGAAGCAGAGTACCCCAGAAAGCTGCCCAGTGTATCACGGGGCTGACATACAGAGAAACAAACAAACAACTCAGTGCTTCCGGTCCTAACTGTACTGTGGGGGGAAACTGGAGAACACATAAAAAAGACCCATCTGACCACCATTTAGCGGAATCAAGAAATCATACAAACTATAAAGTGCTGACATTAAAACAAATTGGTTAGTGATTTTCCACAGGATGGTGAAAATTCCATAAATATAAAAATAAAACATATACAAAAATCCTAAGGGATTGGAATACATAATGTAACAGACCATGCAGCATGCTTTAGTTTTAGTTGGTAGAGAATTTTAAAATCAGTTCCGCTACAAACCACCTCTTTCTCTTTAATTGATAATTTAAGGATTGCAAATGAAATAAACACAACAAATAAATATAATAGGCTACAGTAAGCAGTGATGCAAACCACAGAAGATATACTGACACATATTTACCCTGCGGTGTTCTTGCCAATGTTTTGGTAACAAAAGTAACCCTAGGGTCTATTTCGTCTGTAAAAAATAAAATAAATAAATGCCTTTTAGAAAACAATAAGCAATGAAAGGGCCAGATATTAACTAATCTTCTTTATCCATCAAAGTGAACATTTTCATTACAGATGTTCAAAGATCGATGACCACAGATTTCAGTGGTTCCACACCTCTGAAAATGCTTGCCTGATGTCTGCCTAGCATTTCTACAGCTTCCCTTAACTTCACTGAACTCTTTTCACTGTGGGCAATCCCTGGTCCGAAGATCATATCTGATATCTTTTTGTTGCCCTGCTTCTGGGTATGAAGACGCCTGCACAGTTTGTTAAAGTCCTTCATCAAACAAAAAGTCTTGCAGGCCCTCAGTTCATGCGCCAGGTTACAGTCCCTCTTGTCCTGCTGCTTGTCCAGCTGCACCACCCAGAACTTAGCCAAGCTGCTTGCACTCTTTGCATGACTCGCCACCATGTTGAGAATTAGGGGGTAAAGGTCACGAGCTGCTGCTGGGATGGACGGCTCTGGGGAGATGTGGTTGGGAGGAGAGTGGCTGGGCTGTGAGGAGTGCTGAGGGAAGATTACAGAATCAGGTTTAGTTTAGATCAGTAATGTGAGTTAGATTCAGTTACTTAATGTGAATACTGATTTCTTCTGATAGCTGGAAGTAAGCGTGAATCTGACCCTTTCTCTTACCAAATTAAAGGTCACTCACTATGACCAGTTTAATGTATTTTAGCCTTAATTCACTATAGAATTGTCCATACACATGTGGTTAATGTGGTCCTTGACATACAGTGGGTACGGAAAGTATTCAGACCCCTTTAAATTTTTCACTCTTTGTTTCATTGCAGCCATTTTCCAAAAATCAAAAAAGTTCATTTTATTTCTCAGTAATGTACACTCAGCACCCCATCTTGACAGAAAAAAACAGAAATGTAGAAATTTTTGCAAATTTATTAAAAAAGAAAAACTGAAATATCACATGGTCATAAGTATTCAGACCCTTTGCCGTGACACTCATATTTAACTCAGGTGCTGTCTATTTCTTCTGATCATCCTTGAGATGGTTCTACACCTTCATTTGAGTCCAGCTGTGTTTGATTATACTGATTGGACTTGATTAGGAAAGCCACACACCTGTCTATATAAGACCTTACAGCTCACAGTGCATGTCAGAGCAAATGAGAATCATGAGGTCAAAGGAACTGCCTGAAGA
>NC_060157.1:23129667-23146031 GCF_021292245.1 Micropterus dolomieu | reverse complement strand
GCAAATTTATTAAAAAAGAAAAACTGAAATATCACATGGTCATAAGTATTCAGACCCTTTGCCGTGACACTCATATTTAACTCAGGTGCTGTCTATTTCTTCTGATCATCCTTGAGATGGTTCTACACCTTCATTTGAGTCCAGCTGTGTTTGATTATACTGATTGGACTTGATTAGGAAAGCCACACACCTGTCTATATAAGACCTTACAGCTCACAGTGCATGTCAGAGCAAATGAGAATCATGAGGTCAAAGGAACTGCCTGAAGAGCTCAGAGACAGAATTGTGGTGGTTGCAATCGAGGGAAAGATGAATGCGGCCAAGTACAGGGATATCCTGGACGAAAACCTTTTCCAGAGTGCTCTGGACCTCAGACTGGGCCGAAGGTTTACCTTCCAACAAGACAATGACCCTAAGCACACCGCTAAAATAACGAAGGAGTGGCTTCACAACAACTCCGTGGCTGTTCTTGAATGGCCCAGCCAGAGCCCTGACTTAAACCCAATTGAGCATCTCTGGAGAGACCTGAAAATGGCTGTCCACCAACGTTTACCATCCAACCTGACAGAACTGGAGAGGATCTGCAAGGAGGAATGGCAGAGGATACCCAAATCCAGATGTGAAAAACTTGTTGCATCTTTCCCAAAACGACTCATGGCTGTATTAGATCAAAAGGGTGCTTCTACTAAATACTGAGCAAAGTGTCTGAATACTTACCTACTTACTTTTTTAATAAATTTGTACATTTCTGTTTTTTTCTGTCAAGATGGGGTGCTGAGTGTACATTACTGAGAAATAAAATGAACTTTTTTGTGTGAAAAATTTAAAGGGGTCTGAATACTTTCCGTACCCACTGTAAGCAGCAGGAGTCCAATTGACTAGGTGAGATCATATTACCAACAAAACAATACAAATTATCTTCACTTGAATTATTCTTAGTCAAACAGCAAGTAAATTTGCAGTCTCTACCTGTGTGCAGACGATGAGCACTCGGTCTGCAGCCTTGACTTGTTCCGCCAGCCAGCGCATTGGCCCCAACTCCGCGATCTTCCCCTGCTGCCACATGTCGACAGCCACCTTGCAGCCACCATGCCACTGTAGGAACTCTGCCAGGGCCGCCACGGCCTGCTGGAAGGCTGAATTCTCAGCAGGATACACTATGAGTACAGGGACAGGAACTGCGGGAGACGTAGGCAACCTTTTGAAACCCAATGATGTGACAATGTTGGCTCCACAGCTTTTATCTGGGCAGTAAGAAATTATTGGAAAGAAGATGTTAGCAACAGGCAACAGTGTCAAATATTTTAAATATAGATTTATGAAATTATATGGAAAGCTTGTAGCGAGCCCAAGCTTTATACGTTTCAGCACTTCTTTCCTCCATCTAGGTGGTGAAGCAGGTCTCTATTGCAAGATACCAAGACGTTTAGCCAGTAGAGCAGTTAAAGCTAAGCTCCTTTGCAAATGTTACAGAAAGATCTCTGTAAATAATTTGGGAAGCAAGCTTTAAATATTTTGGTCCAATGGCAAAGTAACTGAGGGCATACCCAAAGTATGTGTACAAGATTGATGATTGAGCCCATGCACACAGGGGAGCATTCCTGTTAATTTGGCTTGGGTATAATCCATTTTAAATCAAATTTAGCAATAAGGTAAACAATGGGTGCACACAGAAGAGGAGTGCATTAAGGTGAGCATCTATGCCCATTTATCATCTGCAATTTTGGTTCCTATGTTCTTTTCCTACTAAATGTGTGTTTAAAAAGTGTTGTATTTACAGATTAGGTAGCAGGAACCCAGGATCATCAAACCAGCCAGTCCTCCAAAAATGGCCACCACTATGCTGGTGTGGTTGACAGTTTCTTCTTCCAAGTCTGCACAGACAACCGAACACACAAAAAACACATTCCTTACTTTACTTTATGTAATTATATTGAGATGTTAACTGTATTCAAAGTAGTGGCACTTTAAGTAATTGTGGAGTCTTACTTGAAGTCCTACTCTTGAAAGGGACTTTAAAAAGTGCTGTTCAGGATAGATTAATAACCATATTTGTCATAAAGTTTTATACCTTATACATAAACACACACATGTTCAAGCAAATGCACAAGCTCACCTCCAGTAACTGCAGAAGTTGTTGAAGGATTAACAGTTGCTAATAAAACAAAGAAAAAGTTTCAACATTTTAATGCTTTTCACATCCAGCTGCCTGTAGCGAAACAACAAAGCTTACATAACTGAGATTACAAAACACATTTATATCACTTACATATAATGTACCCATTTCATGTTTTGATAAAAAGCCTTAAACATGCAGTATTTCATTTTTATGTGCTGTTAAAATGTTATGGAGATACTCTATTAACTAAATATGTTTAACTCATAGTGATGATGATTAATGCCTCACAGTGTGGATAGCAAACTAACACAAATACTAAACATTTTTTCTGCATTTTTGATACTTTGTTGCTGAGTATCAAAAAAGTAGAGAAATTTAAAAATGTACTTACTGTGTTTTGGGAGAGGTATGTCAATATCGACGCTCTTGTAAGAGAGGCCGCTCCCCGGAATAGGCAAAGGGAGATTGGAAGCTTGGGCCAAGATACAGCCATAACTGGACTTATTCTCTACTAAATAGTGAAACCATATCTAGATTCGAAAAGATGACAATAATAGCATTAAATTTAATCTTTTCAACCTCACATGTCTTTCAAACTCAAGCGGCATGGACAGTCACTGATTAAACATTATCAATTTGGGTCAAGATTCCATTGATTATACCTGCTTTAACCCGGTGAGGTTTGTCTCAGCCAAAGGTGGGTTGTATTTACAGTGGTAGACTGATTCCCCTGAAATTCTGATCCGAGTGCCTGTCAGATATTTAATACTAGCTGCAGAGAGACAAAAATATGAGAGTTCAAAATATAAGCCCTGACGAATAAACTGGCAATTTTCTTGTTTGCAAATGTTGTTGTTAACTGCTATTGCAGTTCTTTATCAGGATTAACTTTTTATTTCAATTAATTTGTTTGCTAATATTGTTGTTAGCGCTCACACACACACACACAAAATGTATTTCCATCTCTGGGATCATCTTTATGAACGTCTACTCTGTTGCTGTGGGACTGAACTGGGAACCCCCAGCTCCCAAATCTTACTCACTTCCATTTTTTACCATCTAATCATCCTTTCCTTTTCTTCTCTCCTTCCTTTTTATCCTGTTTACTCTTCCACACAACTATATATCCCACAACATGTGTGTACATACATAAACATATGTGATTTCCCAGACTCTATTCATTGTATTTACTTGACAGACTTTTAGCTGGTACACACTCAACATTTAAAATACAGGAACCAATTTTTATTTATAACCATTAACAAATCCAGTTACCATAAGAGATGGGCTTTAATGCAGAAGTGAAAAATCCCATCTACATAATGAAATAATACATTTACAACTTTGTTTATTTTATTATTTCATATTTCAAGTGTGTACCAGCTAAACATTTAAATATAAATGTTTTTACCTTCTGCCTAGTGCAGCATCATGTCAACCAGACTAAAGTCCTGTTTGTCAGGCAAATAAAGAGAGCCTAGGAAAACACCTCTATAATGGATAAACAAAGGTCTAACAACTGTTGTTGTTGTTGTTTTAACAGACAATCAGTAAGTCACATTCTTGTTTTTAAACTATATATATAATTATTAATTCTCAAGATGCAATGTCAGAGATAATATGTCCTAAGTGTGTAGTCAACTATTTTGATAAAACTGTCTTAAAGTCAACAATATCAAGTAGTTTCCATGTGGAAATACAAAGTGTTGTCTCCTACCATCAATGTTGATTGCCCAGCTTATGTTCAGCATATAGTTTCTTTCCACTGTCACTTGGACCATTGTCAAGTTTGCCAGAACAGATGGAGTCTGATTTCCAACAGGAGGGAAATCTATAACGGGAGACAACATAGGTGCTCATTGTCCACACAATGATGACAGTGTTGTATATTATTATTCTCTGAGATTTATCACTGTTCACGATTATTTCAGCTGTTGGCGTGCACTGTACTTTCTGTCTGTTGAGACACCAGAGATTTCTCAATGGACAAAACATTATAGTCTTATTCACAAGAATCTGGAACTCTGGCATTGTAAAATGTGCTGAAATCCTTTTTTGTACGTTTTTTAAATAAACTTCTGTTGTTTACCCCTGGCCTGCATATAAAATATAAAACTGCATATTCATTAGTTTTTATTTGGAGGTAATGGGGTTTCCACTTGTGTCATCCTCAGTCAACTTTATGAGAAATTTTAGTTTTTTACTGTAATCTAAGTTCCATGTAAAGATGTTTCAAGCAAAAGAGAAAGCTGAAGCTTAAAAAAATAAAAGTACACTACAAAATAATGTCACTAGCTAAAAACACATTGGCCTTTGTGTAGTGGCTTTAGCTTTTAAACTAACGCTTTCATTAGAGGTCAGGTTATGAATAATCACTACATACCATGGAATTCATGACACTCCATTTTCTGCAAAGAAATTTCAGAAACAGATTAAATTAAAGTAGTTTTAATTGTAACTGAAACAATGAATGGCTCACTTGCTAAAGTGGATAACTTACAGTTTCATGTGAGGTCGCCTGAGCCGCCACATGGGACAAAAATATCAGTGTGACTACCCACATAATGAACATCTGGCTGGTCTAAAAAGTAAAAAAAAAAAAACAATTATTAAAAATAAGAAATAAAAAAAACATAAAAACAATGACACATATATACACTTTTACAATCCGCAGCATCTTAAGAAAAAGACTTACCTGTGGGCTTAATATCCTGCCTGCGTCGCACTTGTTGAATGAACCTCTTCACAGACACACTGGTTCCGTTCACTTTTAAATACAGTCCAGTAAGCCCCGCCCACAGCAGTATGGGCGTACTGATCACGGCTCTGTGAAGCGGCTCTTTACTTTCCGAGAGCCGGCTCTTCAAACGGCTCTTCATTCAGGAGCCTGCCTCTTGGGCTTGTCAATGTTACATAATTAACATTGCAAGAAATAAATATGCAAGCTTCTCTGGAATACAATATCTTATCTCATAGTGATGGTTAAATAGTGGGATATCTCAACAATAACTAGCAAAACTGGTTTTTCTATGCTTATTTTCTGTCCTTAATGTTCCTCCTTATGTTCATGTGTACTGTAAACACCAATTTATACCAAGGCAAATTCCTCATGTGTGCAAATGTACCTGGCAATAAAGCTGATTCTGAATCTGATTCTGATTCCGGGAGGGGGAGTGTGGGGGAGGGGACTCCCATTGTTCACTTAAAGGAGCCGACTCATACAGCCGACTCGTCCGCGGCGACACGTCGCAACTTTACAGTATAGAGAACAGTGACAGGTAAGTTCCGCTATTTTCTGCTGCTAAATGCAACCGCTCAGTGTCCTTCTTTCAGTTATGTTTGCATTAACTACTCCGGCACCCTCTCGCTCTAACTTACACGTAACTTAGTTTGCAAAGTTACATTGTGCACACACGCACTGTAAAGTTTCCTCGTCCTGCTGGACACTGCAGACGACATAAACAGCGTTCAAGACCAACACGGTTACTCTAACGATGTTTTAAATAACGTTACAATTCAAACACCCTTTAAAGCGTTTGAAATATTTGAAATGTGTTTTAATCAAACACAAATGCATCTACAGGCCTATTACTGACCCAAGACCTTTGCACAGATAAGCTAAGTTGTGGTTGCGAAATCGGCATTTCATCATAAACATAAACCTCAGACTGGCCTAAGGGGCCTGAATGGTGGTTACAGCAGGAGCCGAACCTGACAAGAAAACCACTGGTATACCCTGTTGTCCAATTGGGTGTGTTTCCCTCCTCGTCTTTTTGTGTTCTGAGACATTTGTATACACAGGAAGCTGAAAGCAAAAAAGATCTGTGAAGTTGAATTTCATATATGTTAATATATATCATATGTTCAGATCGTCTGGTATTTGTGTGTGTTGTGGAACATGCATTCGTGATGCCCAAAATTACGCAGAAATCATTTTACACATTTGTAAATCTTGTTTTTTATTTGAAGATCATGTACAGTTGTTATTTCTCCAAACCTATCAGGCTAAATCACAAAGTGAGACTGCAGCACAGAGGAGCTGAGTGGTTGAGACACACAATCGATTTGCCCAAAATAAGTTTAAGCATTTGGTACTTCATCAGAAGTTCAGAGAGAAACATAAACTTTGCTCCTCAACAGCAGTGAGTGAACCCTGACAATTAACAGGGGCTCCAGTTCAGGCATTTCTAGTTGTTCACTTAACTGCTGGTTATTAAAAGTATGAGTGGAGAATATAACAAAGGATAGGGTGTGGCTTAAGTAATAACTAATAAAATGCAAAAGGTCTAATCCATAATTGGCATACTTAGCAGGGCAGTGCACTAGTAATAGTTACTAGTTTCAGTTCCAGCTTAATGTGTGTTGTTGTGATTTACAGTGAATGAAGAAAACCCTCCAGGAACCAGGATGTTGTCTTTGGCCACTGGAGCCAGACGAGTTCTGACCACTAATCGAGGGAGATTTATGAGTGATGGCAATTACAGGCTTACCTGTTTGCCAGAGTTTGTCTCCAGGACCAGAAACATGGGCCAGTCGTTATCCTGCTCCTGTTCCTTAAAGCATTACAGATGCTTTAGTGCAACATCTGCTTCATCATCACCTACAGCCAATCGGAAAACACCCTCCTACAGTTATGTCATTGTTGGAGCGGGGTCAGCGGGCTGCGTTCTTGCCAACCGCCTCAGCGAGGATGCCCATGAGTCTGTGCTGCTGCTGGAGGCTGGACCTAAGGACAGGTTGCTAGGCAGCATACGACTATCATGGAAGATCCACATGCCTGCTGCGCTGACCTACAACCTCTGTGATGACAAGTACAGTAGTTTAATCATTGCAGTGCAGATATATAAAACTGTTTTGCTTGCTAGTGTATGTCATCCATTACTACGCACTACACTATTTCTAAGTGTGTGCAAACATAAATTACTTTAATACAAATGTAGCAAACCTGTAACATATTGACTTGATGTGACTTTTTACCAACACGCCAATCCTCCAAAACTGCACTATACAATGCTAACTATCATACAGTTTACTCAAGTAACAGTTTATGTAAATATGATTACTGAGTTTAGAAATAAACAAAAAGGCAAATTTATGATTTATTGTTATTTTAGACTATTAAAGCCACAATAAATTAAAAGTGGATATACTGATGTTTTTAACAAATGACTCATCCATGTCATCCCAGTGGTGCAACTTATTAGTCCAGGATATCAGAGTGATATCAGACTCAGTTTAATAACATTATTATACAGACAGATCAGTTCCATTTTGATGGCATGCTGTATTTCCTTTTCTTGTCAGGTATAACTGGTACTACCACACTTTACCTCAGACTCACATGGACAACCGGGTGATGTACTGGCCGAGGGGCCGTGTCTGGGGCGGCTCCTCTTCCCTCAATGCCATGGTGTACATCCGCGGACACGCTGAAGACTACAACCGCTGGCAGAGAGAGGGGGCCGAGGGCTGGGATTATGAACACTGTTTGCCTTACTTCAAGAAGGCTCAGCATCATGAGCTGGGAGAAAACAGGTACCTAACAAAAAAAATCTGGATTTTTCATCTTGGAGTACCTTTTAAGTCCCTTCTGTCCAATGCTTGTAAATGTGCAGTGACACAGTGAAGATCTAATGCAGAACCTGGCCACAAGAGTGTCACAGGTTAAACGCGTGCGTCACCAATATCGTGTCAGCACAAGAAATTGGGAAGTCAGGAAACATGCAAATGAAAAAGGCAGATGGCAGCTCACATATTAAAATGCTTGGAAATGCAGTGACACAGCGAAGATCTTATCATGCTGAAACTGGCCACATGAGCATCACAGGTTAATTGCAGTGTGTCACAACTCTAATTTCAGCACAAGAAAATGGGAACGTAGGAAACATGCAAATAAAGAAGGTAGATCAAAAGGATAATAAATGTATTCTATGACTGTATTCTGTACCATCTGTACCATGTACTATCTGTCTATATTGTTTTTGTTTATAGTGTGTTCTCTATATTGTAGCCTATGTGTGATTTTATTATTGTATTATTATTGTATAAGTAAGGGCACCGTGAGCAATGTACAATCCTGAGTCAAATTCCTCGTAGGTGTACGCGTACCTGGCAAATAAAGCTGATTCTGATACCATGTACTGTAATAGAACCTTATCATGCCATGCCTCCATGGGAAGCTTATCCTGCAGCGTTAAATTAATGTAATGCTTCTACTGTCAGTTTCTTTGTGTTTGCACTTAGCAGCAAGACAAACATATAATGTCAATGTCAAGCTCGATTGTTTTCAGGATTCAGGAATTGTTTAGGCGCAAACTGCTTCACATTTCACAAGATCTTAGTCACCAATGAAAAGGCCTTTTTGCCTGAATCAACTAGCATTGTACAGATACAGTAGCTTACATGCAGGTTCAGGTTAAGTCAGTCCCAGTGAGCACATTGTCACATTCTTATATTTTTATGTTTAAAATGTTCATATGTAAACAGCTCTGGAAATGGTTTTGATCTGATAGATTTTAAAAATATAAAGATTGTTTCACTAAATAAATGCAGGTAGAAGGATCTCAGCACATTTATGTTTTTCGTTCATGTCCTGAATTATCTGATAACTACATTTACAAAACTCTCTATTTAAAGGTAGCACTTCTGATAATAAAACTATTAATATCTTTACAATATTGATCATTGAATGTGATTTCCACAAATAGATATGTTGCATTTTAAAATGGTACTGTTGTCATCTTTGTGACACATTCAATTTGTGTTTCTCGTGTAAACTGTAGGTACCGGGGAGGGAGTGGACCTCTTCATGTGTCTAGAGGGAAGACCAACCATCCCCTTCACAGGGCTTTTATTGAGGCGGGACAGCAGGCAGGATACCCCTTCACTGATGACATGAACGGATACCAACAGGAGGGCCTGGGCTGGATGGACATGACCATTTATGAAGGTTCAAGGAAGTACTATAACTATATGAAATGTAAATGATTAACAAATAATCACTGAGAACACTTGTAATTTCAATGCACTATTTCTACTATTCTATTTCTATCTTTTATGAACCAACCCTTTAATATTGTCTAAATCTCACTGCCCAAATCTGTCCAGGAAAAAGGTGGAGCACAGCCAGTGCCTACCTGAGACCCGTCCTGGGTCGACCCAACCTGAAGGCCGAGGTGCGCTGTCTGACCACCAAGATTCTGTTTGATGGCAACCGCGCCGTTGGAGTGGAATACACACAGAGAGGACAAAAGAAAAGGGTAAGACCGATAGAATTTTAAAAGATATTAAAGAAAGTCTTGAGTAAGACAAACATTCCTCACCAAACCTTTTTATTTATTATTTCACTTACTCATGTCTTATTGAATGTAGATTCCATTTTAGCCATGCTCGTTGCGTAGCCCTGGCCGGCTGGTCCAACGTCTTGGTTCAGACTGATATATCTCAACAACTATTGGATGGATTGACCTTTCATTGTGAACAGACATTAATGGTCCCCATTGGGTGAATGTCCTGGGTGAATGTGTTGATATTTTTGGGTTTTGGTGAATTATCTTGACAATTTTGAATGGATTGCCATAAAATTTGGTAGAGATTTTGATGTTGCTCAGAGGATGAATACTAACGACTTTGGTAATCCACTTACTTTTCATCTACCACCGCTAGCAGGTCAGACTGTTCACTCAGAAAATCAGTCAAGTTATTTGAGCTGATCATTTTTTCTGTCCTGTAATTGCCATTGTGAGCATGTTAGCATACTCACGTTGCCATTAATCTCAAAGCACTGCTGTGCCTAACCACAGAGCTGCTACTCTGGCTGTAGACTCTTAATCTTGTTCAGTGATTCACTCATCAGTTTTTCTGGTCTCTCTTCAGGTGTTTGCAGATAAAGAGGTGATATTGAGTGGAGGATCCATCAACTCCCCTCAGCTTCTCATGCTGTCTGGGGTGGGAAACGCAGATGACCTGAAACAACTCGACATCCCTGTGGTTCAGCACTTACCAGGTACATTTTGCGCACTAGGAGATGTTTTTTACCCATGTAAGCATTTAAAAAATGAAATGGAATTTTTTTAGACTAAGCACACGAACACATTAAACACATCAAACACTGATAGAGTTATACAATTTCCCCTCCGTGTCATGCTTACAAACAGACCAGCTCTGGAGTGCATTGTATTATAATGACTGGCGTTCATGCCTCTCTTTGTCTTTCAGGTGTTGGCAGTAACCTGCAGGATCATTTGGAGCTGTACGTCCAGCAGCAGTGCACTCAGCCCATCACCCTTTTCAAGGCTCAGAAACCTTTCCAAATGGTCAAGATAGGCCTGGAGTGGCTCACTCGGTTTACTGGTAACCGAAGGCACCTATGCATGCATGCATTGGACACACACATTCTTCCAAATGTTCTACAAAAATAGTGAATTTATGTGGAAATATATCTCTGAACAGATCATCTGCCTTTCAGTAAGTCTCACTGAATCTATGCCTCTTACAAATACAGGAAATACCTGGTATGGACAGGTAGGGGTTAATGTAAATGGCCAAACTCTGTATCTTGTTTGAAGAAAACTTATTCCTCATTAACATGCAACTATTCACAGCATGGTTTTCCGCAGTCTAATCAGATGATTAGACATTTTTTGAATGTCAAATATAACTCAGCTGTTTTACTCCCTAAATCAATAACCAGCCAGATGCAAGGAATTAGTAAACCCCAGGGTGTGCACTACTGGATAGTACACCTCGGACTGCAAACAAGGCCAATTATGACTATTTATGAGGTTTATGTTATGATTCATAGTTGATCCATCGAAGTTTTATATTTTTAAAACTTTCTTTGAGCCTATAAAAGTCTCTGTTTTGTACTAACTAGTCAATAATCATAGCCTTTCATGCATGACAGTGAACATTTTCAAAGTTTACTGTAGCATGCCATGATTTCCTAAATGTCCCGCCTCATGCAGGCTGTGATTGGTACATTCAAGAAAAAAGAAAAGGTTGTTTCAACAAAAGTAACCTGAAACAGCTAAAGAGCCAGCCAGCCAGCCAAGTGGGCTGGTGCAAAATCAAAGTGGGCTGACGATGCATCTCTCCCGCTCTTGATTTTGTATAAATGGCTGCTCAAGTGGCCCACAGAGCAACCGGCCCATCAGTTTTTCTCCCAGTGCTCCTCATGGCCAGTCCGGCTGTGCTCTGCCCTGTTTGTCACTCTGCCTGAGGAGAAAAGCTGTACTCGCACTGTAGTTTATTTGGTTGTCATGACTTTGCAAGTGATTGCGGTCCTGTCACTGTTCCAGTTGCTCATCCTCCAAGTGGAGAGAGCGTAGACAGCTGTTAGTTTGAGTTCAGGTCCGCAGAGTCGTGAATTGCGAATTCACAAAATTCTGGGGCAGCTGTAGCAATAATTCTGGTATGGTAAGCCGCCACTGCAAAATATATAGTATATAATATATACAAATAAAGCATACACTCATCAAACACACCAAGTCAACCAAAGACAGGGATATCACAATGCAACAATACAAAAACACAACACAACAATACACCAGTGTATGTGTATCTGGCATCTGGTCTTCAGTGTGGTAACACAGTGTTCCACTTTCTCATTAACCATGACGATCACTCCCTAGGTTACGGAGCATCAGCCCATATGGAGAGTGGAGGGTTTATACGCAGTCGACCACACGTCACACATCCCGACATCCAGTTTCACTTCCTGCCCTCACAGGTTATCGACCACGGACGAGTTGCCTCCAAGCTAGAAGCGTATCAGGTGTGTGTGGCTCTTGTACTGTCAGAAAGAGCGGATGTTTTTTTGTGCAGGTGGAACATGATGGGAGTTTAATCTGAAAGTGTCATTTATACACAGTTGGTTTGAGTTTAACTTGACATGGTGTGTGAGTGTGGCAGCTTTCACAATGTATGATTATGGTTTTGTTTTATTCCACAGGGAAAGGACAAGTGGTTTATATACAAACACATCTGAATATGCTGAAACTACCCCACTATTAATCATTATGGACAAGCTAACAACACAGCTGTGGTTTTCCATGGAAGTGTACTTCCAGCTAACCAGCTGCCTAGAAATTTCCTGAGAATTGACCTAGTGATGTTATTTATAGCCTTGTTAAGAGAAATGTACCAACCAGGAATAAATAAAGAATCCCATTTGCGCCATACATCTTTTATGTTGGAATTGTCCACAGGGAAATGTCAGCAAAATTCATGGTTATCAGGTTATTTGTGTTTGATTCACTAGTTAATGTGTGCAGGCTCCATGAATACCAAGTCCTATAATATTGGAAATGGGCCCTATTCTTTTTTATAAATTCTGGGGACTAAATGACTCATGGGTACAAAACGTTTTGGAATTGTTCCAGTAGATCGCCTGCAATGGCTGTCTATCTTAAAACAATACTCGCATGCAATACTAGCCCCAGTGTGTGCCACATTTATTACTATTACATTCAAGTCACAGAGCTAAGCATCAGTTTTTCTACCTGGTGATTTTTGAAAAACCCAGAAGGTCTTTTAATTAAAGTCACTGGTGCTGATTTTGGTATTCTCAAATACTCTTCTTTAATGTTGCATTGTATTATTTAATTTTATGTTTATGTGTCATTCCCGGAAATATAGTGGCAACTTGAGAAATTAGGTTTTTTCTTTAATGCAGCAGACAGTTTGTTTTTTTTCATCCAGGTGGTTATAGTCTTTGAGGATTCTGGAAATATCTTATTAAGTTTTGTTAAACAACCTTCTGGGTCTTTAAAAGATCACTGGGCATTTATTCGTCAGAAAAAAGGACTGGAATGTAATGGTAACACATGTGAAGCATAAACTGAAGCAACTGGCCATGCATACGATGAAAACTTTACAGGTCGCTGTAATCATTCTTCCTCTCCTCTCCATTCTGGCTGTGCAGCCATACCTTCTTAGTGTGACTACACTGTAATTTATATGTTATGAAGACCAGGAATTCTAACAGAACAGCAAATATGGCATGCAACAACGAATATAAAACATACCTCTGAAACAAGTTTGTGTTGTAGGTTCATGTTGGACCAATGAGAAGCACAAGTATCGGCTGGATAAAGCTGAAGAGCGCCAACCCTTCCGAGCACCCAGTTGTGCAGCCAAACTATCTCTCCACTGGTAAGATTCTGTCACTGTACTAAGTACCAAATCCATCAAAGGTTCAAAGAACTTCACTCTTTCTGATTTTAGATTATCATCTTCTCTGTCTTCTCTCAGATATTGATGTGTGGGAGTTCAGGGAGTGTGTCAAACTCTCCAGAGAGATATTTGCCCAGAAGGCTTTCAATCCTTTCCGTGGTCCCGAAGTCCTGCCCGGTCCTCAGGTCCAATCTGATGCCGACATTGACGCTTTTGTCCGCCGGAAAGCTGATAGTGCCTACCATCCGTCCTGCACCTGCAAGATGGGCTCGCCAAATGACCCGATGGCGGTCGTTGACCCCAACACGCGTGTCCTGGGTCTGGAGCGGCTGCGTGTGGTTGACGCCTCCATCATGCCCAGCATCGTCAGCGGCAACCTCAACGGGCCAACCATCATGATGGCAGAGAAGGCTGCTGACATCATCAGAGGTCGCCCTCCTCTTGTCGACCCAGGGGTTTCCGTGTACCGGCCGCCAACACTCGACACGCAGAGATGAACAGCGTTAATTAGAGAAATAACAGCAGACACCATTTAGGACCCAATTAAAGGGTAAGTGTTGGTCAGGAAGCGTTCACAGCATAATCAGTCATTACGCACCAACAGCTGATCATTTTGCCCTTGGTCTGATATTGTAAATTTTAAAATTTGAGCGTGTTGTGTTGTTAACTCAACTGATTTGCACACAATATATTATATCAGTGTTAGATGTGTAGAAAGCGCAACCTAAATTCAAGGCCATATTTTTGCTGCTTTACCTCCTAAGCCACAGCCTCCCATATATAAAAGAATGGTTTCCTCCGTTCTGCAGTTAGTGAGATTTCAATGACTAAAACCAACCTTTTGTTCAGGTTAACTGGGTTGACTCCTCACACTGTAGCAGAGTGTGTGTGTGTGTGTGTGTGTGTGTGTGTGTGTGCCTCCTTCCCATTAACACTAACAATGCTTCTATAACACTTCAACCACACTCTATTATCCTGAGATTATTGACTCTGAGGTTCAAGTGAAATTCCACAGAGCATAATGCTTTGTAAAAGGAAGATTTGACACCTGTCACCACCACAATTTTGCAATTGCTTTTGCCCCTATTCATTTTGACTAGAAAAGTTTTTTTTAACACCACCACAGCCCGTCCTAGATTGTGTTTCTTCATCAGATATTCAGCAGCCAAAGTTATGAGTGATCATTGCTCTTGTTGTCTGACTGATGATAAGCAAACTGGGTGTCATGCAGTTTGTTTTGTCTGTTAAGATCAGTTGTCACCCAGGTTACGTTCTTCTTCCTTCCTGAAAAGTTGCAGATTAAACAGTTTGACAAAATATTGGTTTGGTATGTTGCACGCATTTTAAATCAGCGAGGAAAAATAAAAAAGAGCATGTTCAATTCCACTTGTAGTAAATAGAAAAGAATCATTTAGCCTCTTCTCATAAAACACAGTTTGTTGGAGCCAGATTTCCAGGCTGACATAAATACGCTTGTAAATTCCAGATGCCGTCATCTCAAGTTGATACACTAGGATTATTTTAACGTTTTTGAAAGAACTGCTTTGGGTCCAGAATTGAATTTTATTTGCTCTGATCAAGATTAAAACTAATAGGTCCTGGTCTTGGACAATACTCTTCACTGGCAATTTAGTAGAAATCTGGAAGGGGTTTGCCCAAAAATCTGGTAGTATGAATTCGAATTTGGTTGTATACATTGTTTCCGTACCCGGGTTGAAACCAGTCACTTTAACTGTTGTAGGATCTGTCTGCAGTGAGACTGCAATCTTCACTCCCACAGGAAGAAAATTAATGTGCTATGTGGTGAAACCATTATTTGTTGCATTGTTGTCAAGACAACAGTAGGGATAAAATCCCCCACAGATATGAGCAGAGAAACATGTACAAGTCTGTTCTCCCTAGGAAAGGTACCCTTACTGCTGCTGTTCTATCAAGTATTAGTTCACAACTTTCAGTTTCCAAATCAAATCTGGCTATTATAGACTAGGGCTGCAACTAATAACTATTTTCGTAGTCGACTAATCTGTTAATTATTTATTTGATTAGTCGACTAGTCACAATTTTTTTGTCACCCCCTAACCCTAATTAAACCATTTAACTAACTAATTAAATATCTTTCAAGTGAATTACTGATCTCTAACACACAGCCTAACTAGCTGGGGTGGCTGTGGCTCAGGAGGTAGAGCGGGTTGGCTGTTAATCGGAAGGTCGGCGGTTCGATCCCTTGCTCCCCCTGGTTGCGTGTCGAAGTGTCCTTGGGTATTCCGCCAGTGTATGAATGAGTGTGAATGTTAGTTTCTGTTCGAGCACTTAGGCTCAGTGTATGAATGTGTGTGACTGGTGAATGCAGATGTAGTGTAAAAGCGCTTTGAGTGGTCGAAAAGACTAGAAAGGCGCTATACAAGTACAGAGCATTTACATTTACATTTTAGCTAATGTTACCATTAAGTGAACAAGGTTTACTATTCAGAATGAACACCAGTGTCAGCGCCAGGGGGAAAATAGGAAGGAAGACAAGATGATACTCCTGTAATTCACTGATAACCAAACTGAAAAAGGGCGTTCTCTTAACCAGCATCATCCACACGACCTCAAAACCAAGAATGCAAAGAATTATGGAGAGGCTGCTCAAAGGCTGCTCAAAGGCTCAAAGGCCTGTCCAGGGTGTACCTACCTGAAGTCAGCAGACACCATTTAGGACCCGAGTAAAGGGTACATGTTGGTCAGGAAGCGTTCACAGCATAATGAGGAGACTTTTTTGTAGGCTACATCACCAGCCAGATGTTCCTTGATTTACTTTAAAATGTTAAACCAATACTCAGATTGTAACGACAGCGGTACAAAATAATATTTCTTGTCTCTAGTTCTTGTCTCAAAACCGCTCAAAAGTGTATTTAGTGATTAAATAACACACAAAACTTGTAAAAACAAAAACCTGATCTATTTCTCCATTGCTTCCCGCTTCTCGCATGAATGCTTCTTTTTCCACAGTAGTCTTACAGTCAAGCAGTCATGGCAGACAGTGGAAGCTGCCCCCAGCACTTCCTGTAGTGCATTGCAGTTAGAAATG
>NC_060157.1:23112813-23129567 GCF_021292245.1 Micropterus dolomieu | reverse complement strand
ATTCCTCACCAAACCTTTTTATTTATTATTTCACTTACTCATGTCTTATTGAATGTAGATTCCATTTTAGCCATGCTCGTTGCGTAGCCCTGGCCGGCTGGTCCAACGTCTTGGTTCAGACTGATATATCTCAACAACTATTGGATGGATTGACCTTTCATTGTGAACAGACATTAATGGTCCCCATTGGGTGAATGTCCTGGGTGAATGTGTTGATATTTTTGGGTTTTGGTGAATTATCTTGACAATTTTGAATGGATTGCCATAAAATTTGGTAGAGATTTTGATGTTGCTCAGAGGATGAATACTAACGACTTTGGTAATCCACTTACTTTTCATCTACCACCGCTAGCAGGTCAGACTGTTCACTCAGAAAATCAGTCAAGTTATTTGAGCTGATCATTTTTTCTGTCCTGTAATTGCCATTGTGAGCATGTTAGCATACTCACGTTGCCATTAATCTCAAAGCACTGCTGTGCCTAACCACAGAGCTGCTACTCTGGCTGTAGACTCTTAATCTTGTTCAGTGATTCACTCATCAGTTTTTCTGGTCTCTCTTCAGGTGTTTGCAGATAAAGAGGTGATATTGAGTGGAGGATCCATCAACTCCCCTCAGCTTCTCATGCTGTCTGGGGTGGGAAACGCAGATGACCTGAAACAACTCGACATCCCTGTGGTTCAGCACTTACCAGGTACATTTTGCGCACTAGGAGATGTTTTTTACCCATGTAAGCATTTAAAAAATGAAATGGAATTTTTTTAGACTAAGCACACGAACACATTAAACACATCAAACACTGATAGAGTTATACAATTTCCCCTCCGTGTCATGCTTACAAACAGACCAGCTCTGGAGTGCATTGTATTATAATGACTGGCGTTCATGCCTCTCTTTGTCTTTCAGGTGTTGGCAGTAACCTGCAGGATCATTTGGAGCTGTACGTCCAGCAGCAGTGCACTCAGCCCATCACCCTTTTCAAGGCTCAGAAACCTTTCCAAATGGTCAAGATAGGCCTGGAGTGGCTCACTCGGTTTACTGGTAACCGAAGGCACCTATGCATGCATGCATTGGACACACACATTCTTCCAAATGTTCTACAAAAATAGTGAATTTATGTGGAAATATATCTCTGAACAGATCATCTGCCTTTCAGTAAGTCTCACTGAATCTATGCCTCTTACAAATACAGGAAATACCTGGTATGGACAGGTAGGGGTTAATGTAAATGGCCAAACTCTGTATCTTGTTTGAAGAAAACTTATTCCTCATTAACATGCAACTATTCACAGCATGGTTTTCCGCAGTCTAATCAGATGATTAGACATTTTTTGAATGTCAAATATAACTCAGCTGTTTTACTCCCTAAATCAATAACCAGCCAGATGCAAGGAATTAGTAAACCCCAGGGTGTGCACTACTGGATAGTACACCTCGGACTGCAAACAAGGCCAATTATGACTATTTATGAGGTTTATGTTATGATTCATAGTTGATCCATCGAAGTTTTATATTTTTAAAACTTTCTTTGAGCCTATAAAAGTCTCTGTTTTGTACTAACTAGTCAATAATCATAGCCTTTCATGCATGACAGTGAACATTTTCAAAGTTTACTGTAGCATGCCATGATTTCCTAAATGTCCCGCCTCATGCAGGCTGTGATTGGTACATTCAAGAAAAAAGAAAAGGTTGTTTCAACAAAAGTAACCTGAAACAGCTAAAGAGCCAGCCAGCCAGCCAAGTGGGCTGGTGCAAAATCAAAGTGGGCTGACGATGCATCTCTCCCGCTCTTGATTTTGTATAAATGGCTGCTCAAGTGGCCCACAGAGCAACCGGCCCATCAGTTTTTCTCCCAGTGCTCCTCATGGCCAGTCCGGCTGTGCTCTGCCCTGTTTGTCACTCTGCCTGAGGAGAAAAGCTGTACTCGCACTGTAGTTTATTTGGTTGTCATGACTTTGCAAGTGATTGCGGTCCTGTCACTGTTCCAGTTGCTCATCCTCCAAGTGGAGAGAGCGTAGACAGCTGTTAGTTTGAGTTCAGGTCCGCAGAGTCGTGAATTGCGAATTCACAAAATTCTGGGGCAGCTGTAGCAATAATTCTGGTATGGTAAGCCGCCACTGCAAAATATATAGTATATAATATATACAAATAAAGCATACACTCATCAAACACACCAAGTCAACCAAAGACAGGGATATCACAATGCAACAATACAAAAACACAACACAACAATACACCAGTGTATGTGTATCTGGCATCTGGTCTTCAGTGTGGTAACACAGTGTTCCACTTTCTCATTAACCATGACGATCACTCCCTAGGTTACGGAGCATCAGCCCATATGGAGAGTGGAGGGTTTATACGCAGTCGACCACACGTCACACATCCCGACATCCAGTTTCACTTCCTGCCCTCACAGGTTATCGACCACGGACGAGTTGCCTCCAAGCTAGAAGCGTATCAGGTGTGTGTGGCTCTTGTACTGTCAGAAAGAGCGGATGTTTTTTTGTGCAGGTGGAACATGATGGGAGTTTAATCTGAAAGTGTCATTTATACACAGTTGGTTTGAGTTTAACTTGACATGGTGTGTGAGTGTGGCAGCTTTCACAATGTATGATTATGGTTTTGTTTTATTCCACAGGGAAAGGACAAGTGGTTTATATACAAACACATCTGAATATGCTGAAACTACCCCACTATTAATCATTATGGACAAGCTAACAACACAGCTGTGGTTTTCCATGGAAGTGTACTTCCAGCTAACCAGCTGCCTAGAAATTTCCTGAGAATTGACCTAGTGATGTTATTTATAGCCTTGTTAAGAGAAATGTACCAACCAGGAATAAATAAAGAATCCCATTTGCGCCATACATCTTTTATGTTGGAATTGTCCACAGGGAAATGTCAGCAAAATTCATGGTTATCAGGTTATTTGTGTTTGATTCACTAGTTAATGTGTGCAGGCTCCATGAATACCAAGTCCTATAATATTGGAAATGGGCCCTATTCTTTTTTATAAATTCTGGGGACTAAATGACTCATGGGTACAAAACGTTTTGGAATTGTTCCAGTAGATCGCCTGCAATGGCTGTCTATCTTAAAACAATACTCGCATGCAATACTAGCCCCAGTGTGTGCCACATTTATTACTATTACATTCAAGTCACAGAGCTAAGCATCAGTTTTTCTACCTGGTGATTTTTGAAAAACCCAGAAGGTCTTTTAATTAAAGTCACTGGTGCTGATTTTGGTATTCTCAAATACTCTTCTTTAATGTTGCATTGTATTATTTAATTTTATGTTTATGTGTCATTCCCGGAAATATAGTGGCAACTTGAGAAATTAGGTTTTTTCTTTAATGCAGCAGACAGTTTGTTTTTTTTCATCCAGGTGGTTATAGTCTTTGAGGATTCTGGAAATATCTTATTAAGTTTTGTTAAACAACCTTCTGGGTCTTTAAAAGATCACTGGGCATTTATTCGTCAGAAAAAAGGACTGGAATGTAATGGTAACACATGTGAAGCATAAACTGAAGCAACTGGCCATGCATACGATGAAAACTTTACAGGTCGCTGTAATCATTCTTCCTCTCCTCTCCATTCTGGCTGTGCAGCCATACCTTCTTAGTGTGACTACACTGTAATTTATATGTTATGAAGACCAGGAATTCTAACAGAACAGCAAATATGGCATGCAACAACGAATATAAAACATACCTCTGAAACAAGTTTGTGTTGTAGGTTCATGTTGGACCAATGAGAAGCACAAGTATCGGCTGGATAAAGCTGAAGAGCGCCAACCCTTCCGAGCACCCAGTTGTGCAGCCAAACTATCTCTCCACTGGTAAGATTCTGTCACTGTACTAAGTACCAAATCCATCAAAGGTTCAAAGAACTTCACTCTTTCTGATTTTAGATTATCATCTTCTCTGTCTTCTCTCAGATATTGATGTGTGGGAGTTCAGGGAGTGTGTCAAACTCTCCAGAGAGATATTTGCCCAGAAGGCTTTCAATCCTTTCCGTGGTCCCGAAGTCCTGCCCGGTCCTCAGGTCCAATCTGATGCCGACATTGACGCTTTTGTCCGCCGGAAAGCTGATAGTGCCTACCATCCGTCCTGCACCTGCAAGATGGGCTCGCCAAATGACCCGATGGCGGTCGTTGACCCCAACACGCGTGTCCTGGGTCTGGAGCGGCTGCGTGTGGTTGACGCCTCCATCATGCCCAGCATCGTCAGCGGCAACCTCAACGGGCCAACCATCATGATGGCAGAGAAGGCTGCTGACATCATCAGAGGTCGCCCTCCTCTTGTCGACCCAGGGGTTTCCGTGTACCGGCCGCCAACACTCGACACGCAGAGATGAACAGCGTTAATTAGAGAAATAACAGCAGACACCATTTAGGACCCAATTAAAGGGTAAGTGTTGGTCAGGAAGCGTTCACAGCATAATCAGTCATTACGCACCAACAGCTGATCATTTTGCCCTTGGTCTGATATTGTAAATTTTAAAATTTGAGCGTGTTGTGTTGTTAACTCAACTGATTTGCACACAATATATTATATCAGTGTTAGATGTGTAGAAAGCGCAACCTAAATTCAAGGCCATATTTTTGCTGCTTTACCTCCTAAGCCACAGCCTCCCATATATAAAAGAATGGTTTCCTCCGTTCTGCAGTTAGTGAGATTTCAATGACTAAAACCAACCTTTTGTTCAGGTTAACTGGGTTGACTCCTCACACTGTAGCAGAGTGTGTGTGTGTGTGTGTGTGTGTGTGTGTGTGTGCCTCCTTCCCATTAACACTAACAATGCTTCTATAACACTTCAACCACACTCTATTATCCTGAGATTATTGACTCTGAGGTTCAAGTGAAATTCCACAGAGCATAATGCTTTGTAAAAGGAAGATTTGACACCTGTCACCACCACAATTTTGCAATTGCTTTTGCCCCTATTCATTTTGACTAGAAAAGTTTTTTTTAACACCACCACAGCCCGTCCTAGATTGTGTTTCTTCATCAGATATTCAGCAGCCAAAGTTATGAGTGATCATTGCTCTTGTTGTCTGACTGATGATAAGCAAACTGGGTGTCATGCAGTTTGTTTTGTCTGTTAAGATCAGTTGTCACCCAGGTTACGTTCTTCTTCCTTCCTGAAAAGTTGCAGATTAAACAGTTTGACAAAATATTGGTTTGGTATGTTGCACGCATTTTAAATCAGCGAGGAAAAATAAAAAAGAGCATGTTCAATTCCACTTGTAGTAAATAGAAAAGAATCATTTAGCCTCTTCTCATAAAACACAGTTTGTTGGAGCCAGATTTCCAGGCTGACATAAATACGCTTGTAAATTCCAGATGCCGTCATCTCAAGTTGATACACTAGGATTATTTTAACGTTTTTGAAAGAACTGCTTTGGGTCCAGAATTGAATTTTATTTGCTCTGATCAAGATTAAAACTAATAGGTCCTGGTCTTGGACAATACTCTTCACTGGCAATTTAGTAGAAATCTGGAAGGGGTTTGCCCAAAAATCTGGTAGTATGAATTCGAATTTGGTTGTATACATTGTTTCCGTACCCGGGTTGAAACCAGTCACTTTAACTGTTGTAGGATCTGTCTGCAGTGAGACTGCAATCTTCACTCCCACAGGAAGAAAATTAATGTGCTATGTGGTGAAACCATTATTTGTTGCATTGTTGTCAAGACAACAGTAGGGATAAAATCCCCCACAGATATGAGCAGAGAAACATGTACAAGTCTGTTCTCCCTAGGAAAGGTACCCTTACTGCTGCTGTTCTATCAAGTATTAGTTCACAACTTTCAGTTTCCAAATCAAATCTGGCTATTATAGACTAGGGCTGCAACTAATAACTATTTTCGTAGTCGACTAATCTGTTAATTATTTATTTGATTAGTCGACTAGTCACAATTTTTTTGTCACCCCCTAACCCTAATTAAACCATTTAACTAACTAATTAAATATCTTTCAAGTGAATTACTGATCTCTAACACACAGCCTAACTAGCTGGGGTGGCTGTGGCTCAGGAGGTAGAGCGGGTTGGCTGTTAATCGGAAGGTCGGCGGTTCGATCCCTTGCTCCCCCTGGTTGCGTGTCGAAGTGTCCTTGGGTATTCCGCCAGTGTATGAATGAGTGTGAATGTTAGTTTCTATACAAGTACAGAGCATTTACATTTACATTTTAGCTAATGTTACCATTAAGTGAACAAGGTTTACTATTCAGAATGAACACCAGTGTCAGCGCCAGGGGGAAAATAGGAAGGAAGACAAGATGATACTCCTGTAATTCACTGATAACCAAACTGAAAAAGGGCGTTCTCTTAACCAGCATCATCCACACGACCTCAAAACCAAGAATGCAAAGAATTATGGAGAGGCTGCTCAAAGGCTGCTCAAAGGCTCAAAGGCCTGTCCAGGGTGTACCTACCTGAAGTCAGCAGACACCATTTAGGACCCGAGTAAAGGGTACATGTTGGTCAGGAAGCGTTCACAGCATAATGAGGAGACTTTTTTGTAGGCTACATCACCAGCCAGATGTTCCTTGATTTACTTTAAAATGTTAAACCAATACTCAGATTGTAACGACAGCGGTACAAAATAATATTTCTTGTCTCTAGTTCTTGTCTCAAAACCGCTCAAAAGTGTATTTAGTGATTAAATAACACACAAAACTTGTAAAAACAAAAACCTGATCTATTTCTCCATTGCTTCCCGCTTCTCGCATGAATGCTTCTTTTTCCACAGTAGTCTTACAGTCAAGCAGTCATGGCAGACAGTGGAAGCTGCCCCCAGCACTTCCTGTAGTGCATTGCAGTTAGAAATGAACAACCAGAAATGTTCTTAATAAGAAGACTGCTGTCTCGCCCTTAAACGGCATGTTTGTAATGACGCGTCGACAATGAAATTTCACATCGACGAATTTTTATAATCAACATCGTCGATTACGGTGACTAATCGTTGTAGCCCTAATATAGACCTTGTGTTAAACTACTCTTTATATAAAATATACTCTAAAAACTAAACTACACTAAAACTAACACATTTTCAGTGTATATCATATTTCTCTAAATGTATGTGAATTACTGTATATACAGTATGTGACTGATGATGTGATTTGGTCTGGCTAGGACTGATGTGTGGTGTTTAGATTTTAGAATTAGCTTCACTGTAAATCTTTCTCAAATCCATATATGAAGTGTTGATTTAGATTAAATTCACATTGAGCTCTAATGGAAACAGCTAGGTGTTAGAATGAACTATAATTTGCACTATGCTATTAAGTATGATAATTATTGTTTACATTGCATTGTTGTACAATATTACTTTAAAGTTTAAATCATGATACGTGCATAGCAAAGGGAAAATTGTTGTGAAAATCTTTACAACATAAATTGTGTGTGTGTTTTTTTCTTGATTGTAAACAAACACTTCAAACCGTCCAGTCCATGTCCGTGTGACTTTATTCAGTGAACCATACAAAATTCCTCAGCAGGTTCATTTCAGGCAATAATTCAAATGTACAAAACAGGGTTCTTGTTTGGTACAAAATCTATAAGGTACTAGTACTGATGCTACAAAGTAGATAGAGCTATATTTTTAAATTTCCAAACAACAAATGGATAGAAAGCAGAAATTTTCAAGTTAATCACTTACTTTTTACAAACACTGTACAGATTGTATATGTTGTTGTCATTCCATAGACATCTGTAAAGCAGTGGAACAGTACAAAAATAAAATAAAGCTGTCAGTTGCACAACAAAGCTTTGTGTTGTTTTTTGTCACTCTGTTTCCTCTGATAAAAGTTTTGATGTATTTGGGTAGTTGTAGTGTGAAAAAAGATTACTATTACTTTTTCTGACATGTTGTGAGCCACAGGGACTCATGGTAAATCTGGACTGTACAACGTCGTGCAGTATTGGTCAGTCAGTTTAGATTGTTTTAAAACAGTGATGTTTGTGAAACCAATCAATGATAGCACTAATTGACTGATTCATTTTTTAATTAAAAATTGGTTTTGATCCTGTAATTAGTATAATCCTGTAATCACCTGATTTTCTGACTTTTCTGTCTTTGGAGTTTTCGGAGGTGCGAGTCTCTGATAACCATTAACCAATCATAACCAGTGACTGAATCATGGCCAATCAGATCACTGTAGAAAATGATTAACACAAAAAGCTTTTACATTATTACTACTTCAAAGAACTTTTTTTCCCTTTTGTGCAAATGCAGGCTTTGCCACAGTTTCCCTGACACGTTAACCAACACCTGGATAGTTACAGAGGTAATAAGAATTGTTCAAAATCTTAATTAAACACGGATTTTCATGCAATTAGAAAATGCATAAGTCATATTTATCAGCTGTTTTGGCCATTAAAACCTGTAAATATGTGAATCTTCTGGAGAGAAGAAGGATTGAGTGAATTTACAGTACATATTCCAGATATTAGCTTATATCCCAATGTAGGTTAAATTAATCTGTATATCAGTATCATCTGTATGCAAGAAAACAACAGCAGCAAACTGTCCTTTCAACGTATGTCACCAGAAATGGTGACACTACAAAAACTTCAAAATGGAAAGAAATGGTTGTATCTGGAATAATATTTGAATATTGACGTGCGTGTAAATGCACTTAATGATCCCTTGTTTTGGTTTTGAATCTGAAGGAGCCCTTTGACTGCACAGAACAAACAAGTTGCCCTGGCAACAGTGTTTAGACTGAGGAAAAAAAAGGAAAAACAAGAGTGCCCTGCCACGATACTAGAGTTGGTTTGTAAAAGTTGACCTGAAGACGTTGTTACAATTGGCATTGGTAGACAAACACAGGTCAGTAGTGGAGCAAATGTGAAGAGCAGCAGGTGAGAAATGTTGCCTCTCTTCAGTGTTTTTATCTACGAGCAGGTAGTGAAGTTCTCCCTTCACACACAGCCGCTGTTCTGGACATCTTGTGCACTCAAACTGGTGCTGGAACAAAAATAAATCGTACACCAAAAAGGCAACAGCTAACATAAATCATTTCATTCAAAAAACACATTATATACACCCAACAATACACTGAATTTATATATTGTCAGGAAATAAAAAAAAAAAAATAGTTTCCTTTTCTGTTGTGGCGTAAATATACACTATGTAGATAGTGACAAACAGCAAATATATGTCAGACCTTTGTGTTTAAGATCTCCTTTTGTCATCTGCCTCACCATTAAACAAGCGCTCAGATGCCTGTGAGAAACTCCACTTAATTATAGCAGATGCAACCCATCAAATGTGAGGTGCAATTGACAGAACTTAAGTTGCCTAAAGCAAAACTTTCCAGGTGTTGACGCAGTAAAAGACTGCGCTAAACATGACTCAAGACTAACATCAGACAGACGATAATGTCATGATGACTTCAGCTATGAGGCAGGAATCTCTGCATCATGTTTCCTTTTCAGGATTGGTCACAGATGGGTAAAACATATTAGTAGTTGAAGTGTCATGCAGCAGTTTCACATATCAGACTGGTAAGACTGTGTGACACACTATCATTTTGTATGTGCCATACAGAAATATTACTATACATGTAAGTCTTCTTACATTGTCAAAGCATGAACGTTCAGGCAGTTTTATTTTCATAAATTCTTGTTCAAATACTCTAAAGCAGGTCTGAGTAAAGTCAATCATTGCATATTCTGAGTTTTTAACAATGAAATGGTCTCCTCACAGTTTTCAAGGGGCTTTGATAAAAGTTAAAGATCACTATAGAAACAAGTCTGGGACATTATCATCCTAAATTTTCCTTTACTTTCAGCGTATTTAAAGTAATCAAGTAAAATTTCTGTCAGTGTCTCTTTTGTTGGTGTAAAGGGGGAAGGGCTTATGGTAAGTTCTTTTGTGTGTCATATCAGCAAGCACAAGAAACAGAGAGATATGCCTGAGGACAAAGTATTTTTTTTCGTTGATATGTCGTTTCCTTTTCAAGTCAAGTACTGAGACACGTACACAAGTAGCGTTTAACCCTGAAACCATGTACTGTGAACCCCAAGCAGCTCCTGGAGTCATACCTGCTGGCTGTGATGGCTTTGGTCAGCCTGATCGTCAGTCTGCACTGAGATTAGCTGAAATACATTAACAAAAAATATATAATATATACGTTTGTAGCACATTTTATGTATTATTTGAGTTGTGGAGGCCAGACTGTAATGTAGATAACCAGTGGCAGATGACCACTAAAGGTTAAAATCACACATATATACATGAAATGAAACGCAGCTGAATACAGGGAGTCTTGGAATCATTGGATAGCCAAAGACATTTTGCAGCAGGACAAATGCAGCTTTGCAAAGCCAGCGTCACTCTTTGAGACATCAATGTGACGCCCTCCAACACTCCACCAGATTGCAGCACGAACTGGTCTGACACATTTCATTCAGTGCAGTCTGTAAGTGTCAGAGACATGTTTTCTGTTGGATTGCCTCTTCATATTGAGTGAGCAGCGTAGGACTCAAGGTCACACTATGTTAGGACAGTGCAGAAGAACACTGACACAATCCCAACATTGATCACCCACTATGCTGCAAACACCCACAAATTAAAGCCATTGCTGTTTTATTTTAATTTCATTTTATGTGCTGCAGTAAAGTGCCAAAACAATAAAAAAATTTATGAATAACCAAGCGCTTACATACTGCACATCTAACGTAACTGTTATCACATCACCATTACCGTATGTCAAACTGTCCGGCTTTCAGCTGCTGTTGGACAAACTAACATATGAGCTTTGGGCCGGCTTGGTGAAGCTGCCAGGTTATTCTGCTTTATGAAATTACTGTTAATAATAAAGTAAATGGAAAACAACCTCCAGGGAGTATCCCGAATTCTTGCTAAATGGCAGGTGATTCTCTCTGGTTTCAATATTTGCTGAATGTATCTCAGGTCTTTCATGAATCCATCCATTTCTCTAACCTCTCCTACGTTTCCACTCCACAGAAAGAGAAAACAAGGCACTTTGTTCTCTTATCCATCCGTGTTTTATATTTTCTGCAGCAGGATTCCCTTGAACAGAGACATCACTTCACTGTGGAATAGGAGTCGAAATTCAATTGAAAAAAACCTAAATAATCCAGTGTGAGCCGCTGCTATAGCGACGTGATGCATATCATCTCATCTGTAAGGTCCTCCTCGCATTTCACAGCCACGTACGGCTCCTCATCGCTGTAGTCACGGATAATGTTGTCTCTAAGAAGTGCGGTGGCATGTGGGTCCGAGCTGACTTTCCCCGTTCCCACAGTGTTGCTGTTATCCATACTCCCATTCAGGAGGTTACTAGCAGCGCTGTCCATCTCATCGATGGTCATCTCGCAGGCGTCTGCAATTTCATGTTTGGTCACTGACACAAACTTGGGGTCCCTGGCGTATTTCCCCAGACCCTCGGAGATCAACACCTAAGAACAATTGAAATTATTGAAAATTGATTTATTTCTCTGTCATTTCTGTAGAGCTAAAATGATTTGTATTCAAATAAGGTGATGGAACACTGAGTTTCAGCTTGACAAATGCTTGTTCTCTGGTTTGATATTATTATGAAGTTAATACTTCGGGGGGTTTGGCTGCATACCAAAACAAAGTCTGGAGGGTCAATGGATAATAAAAAAAACTCAACAGAGGCAGCGTTTGTTACTCACAGCCTCCACCAGACTGTTGGCACTGCCTCTCTTCTGCAGGAAGTGTGAGCAGCTCTCTGCAGGCAAATGCAGACGTGACGGAGAGTGACTGCGGCTGGGAGGACCTTCCTGGCCGTCTGTATACCACGAACTCCTCTTCACTGCTGTGGGGATGCTGCCGACGCTGCCGGAACTGCGCCAATCCACCTGAGTACATACAGGCGTACATTTTTAAACTACATATTTTACCATAAGACAAAATTCACTTCTGTCAGTGTAAAGGTTACTCATTTGAAATTAATCTTTTTGGTTTTTCAAACCTGTGAAGCTCAATAACAATGTTTCTAGAGTATGTTCAAACTAGTTTAGATTAGATGAACTTGTCTCCCAGGAGAAATCTTTCTTGGGTCCATAGAGCACATTGCGGCTTCGCAGACAAGACATACATACATACACAGATAAAACCACGTGTCAGCCCAGACAGTAGGTGCTGATGTACCAGTAAAGCAATTACAGCACTAAATACAAGAGAAGAGAAGAGACAACAGTAGACAATACATGTATAAAAATCCATGTTAAAAATAAGTTAGATAATATATATGCACCTTTCCATAATGAATACATACAGCTGTCAATAATAAGTAAGCTAAACAAATCAAAAACACTGCACCCATCCAAGATCAACTGGAGTAACAATATAATAATATAAAATCAAACTGTGCATCATTGTAAAAGACCTAATAAAACCTGCCCCATGCCTTCACCGAGGGATTTGCTTATTGAGAAAAGACATGGAGTTGTGGACAAAAGAGAGTTTAAAACAAATACCTTTACATCTGATAGCTCTAAATCGTTTTCCTGATGGCAACAACTCATAATCAGAAAATAGTGCTTGTGAAGGCTCATCCAAGATTTTGTTAGCCTGTCTAAAGCACACTCAAACATAGACTGGAGTGACTGCTGTAGATCCTTCATGCCAATCACTTTCATGGCGTTTTTGGTAATGTTCATGAGACTTGATATAGACTGTGGTTTATTTTAAAATGTGATCCAGACCTGTATGAGTGGTGTGTAGCAGGGCGAGCAGTCGCGTCTGATGGGTGATGCGGGAGGTGTGGCCCAGGAGCGTAGTGACCGTGCAGGAGACAGGTGGTGAATTCTGCTGGCATCGAGACCGGCCACAGCCATTACCTGAGGTTGGAGTTCACAGGTCAGTCAGTCAGGTCACCATGAATATACACTTGTGAGTGTAAGTGTATGGGGATTTCACTACACTTGTGGGGTCCGACAGCTTTGTGGGGACCAAAACACTGGACTGCAAAAGTTTAAAGTGCTGTTTGAGGGTTATGGTGTGGTTTTAGGTTTAGGGTTAGAATTGGGTAAAAGTTAAGGTTAGGGTGAGGCATGTGGTTGTGATGGTCAGTGTAAGCTGCTAAGGAATGCATTATGTGAATGAGATGTTCTCACAGGGATAGAGGAACAAACATGAGTGTACCTGTTGCTGCACCAGGTGTAGTGGAAGAGCTGTGCAGGATGGAGAGGGAGGAGCCTCATCCTGACTATTTCTTCTGCGAAGACACTCAAAACTGAATGTTGGTCTGTTGGAGGCTGAGAGAACAGACAAACCAAAAATTAAAACTCTTTTTACTCAACAACTCTGGTTACCTACAGACAGTGCTATGATAAAAAAGAATAAAGTTAGGCAAAACACAAGAATAGCTCATTGTGTGCACCAACATAAGTATAATATAGTCATAACATACTAATCAAATTAGTACTTGCACAGCGCAATTACAATAAACTGAATCTGACTGACAGTAACACAGCTTTGTTAGTAGTTCAAAATTGAGTGAATTGTGTATCAGGAAAGAGCTCCATCAAACATCCAACTTTAGAAATAATTTCATCTAAATAACATAAAGCTGTCGTACAATAACTCTGAAAGGGAATCTCAAAAGTCTCAAAAGATCTACAACTAATTAAACTACATGGTTCTGCTGTGGCACCTTGAGGTGAAGGTAAAAACCATCTCCTGGGTGACCTTCTGCCATCTTGGCAGATCGGCTGTTGTTCATCGTTATAGTAACCATCAGGCTGGTGGTCGCCCCTGGAAACCTCAAGGTCAAGGTCTCCCTCTGCATCATGGTGGTCCTTGTTGGATAACCTGTAAAACAACAAATACAAAATTTACAAGTTTTTTAAAGAGAGTGATCCAGCCCAATGAATTATTTTCAGTGATCAGTGTAAGTCTTATATCATGAACAGAGATATTTGGAGGGGAAAAAGCTGGAAACAGGTAGCAAATCAGTACATTGCTATTATGCTGGTGAGTGCCCATTCATGATACTGTAGCTATATCTGTTCTGTAGGTTTGCTGTCTGTCTTCCATCGGATCAAGTTAAGCTGTCAATTGCTATCACAGTACCTGTCCCTTGTCAGCATGATGTCATCATCATGAAACTCCTCCCCGCTGTAGTACTCTCCTGAGCCTCGTTCATCATCACTGTCCCCGCCCCCCCGTTCCTCGCGGCGAATGGTTGGGTAGAGTCCACCACTGCTTTCTGACCTGGCATCAAAATGTCAAAGATGCAGTGAGCTGAATTTTGATAAGTGCAAATATGACAATTACACATTCTCGTTGCTCGTTGCTGTTTGTTGGAGGTTTTATGCAGCACACAGATTAAAGCAGAAGGAAATTATTTTAAAGATCTTTTTGTCAATTTTGCTAAAACTGTCCCTATTTCCTGACAGGAGTACATGAGACAGATAATCTGTGAAAAAAATCAGGTTCCTCTGGCTCCTCCTACTGCTCCAGCTAATCCACCTCGACCGAGTCATAGCAACCAATCAGCCAGGAGCAGGCTCAAACACAGTGTCAATCACTGCCTGTGCACACACTGCACAGCCCACTCCCTGCGCATGCTCTCACTCTGTAACGGTCAGTTTCTTCAGCGCGGCTTCAGAAGATTCACAAACCCAATGGATTAGAAACAACCAGTAATGAAAGAACTGCCCTCCTTTTCCAACAACAACACAAATGTCTCAACACGTCCCGGCTCCACACTGAGCTTCAGGCTTATTATGTTGGATGCCAAGGAGCTCGTATTGATGAGTGGCAAAGAGGCACAATCGCAAACAATGGGGAACTTCTGCTGTCATAGAAACTTGTGGGTTTGGTGGGAGGGGCTTAGCGGAGTGATACAAGCAGCAGAGAGAGACGCAGAAGGTTGTGGATGTTCAGTTGTTGCCGACTGCAGCTTTAATGCCCTGAAACACCAATTTTACTGAAAAATCATGAGACTTCAGAATTGCATTTCCCCACAGTGCTCATTCACTATCACACTTAAACTCTTTTTGTATTCAAGTAAAAAGCTTTCACAGCATGTTTTATGCCTGCCACCAAAAACAGCATATTGTGAAATGAAGCTCTGTTAAGTGGTAACATCATGCACATACCTAATGTAGGCCTCATAGTAGCGTGTCCTGCGCCGAGGAAAGGAAGGGGTCAGTCAAACAGACAGGATTACAGGAGAGCAGAAAAGAAAGGAGAAAAGAGGTTCCATGCAATGACAAAAGACAGGAGGACACAAATTAAAACGTTTACAAAAGTAGATTTTTGTGCATTTGAGGAAGGCAGTGTTAGTATGTGAATCTTGTTAAGAAATGGTTTCATTCATCAGCTATGTACAAGTTATTAAGTCTATCCCTGCCTGACAGCACAACCCTTACCAAATGACAATGGGAACACTGGTTCACTCCTTTCTGCGGAACAATGGGACTCAATATTGAAGCATTCAACATCTATGTCCAATTGTGTGAGACATAAAATCATCCAAATGAAGGTCATACACAGGGCTCATATTATACCATATAAGTAAAGTGAAAAAAATGGACAGCTGTGGTAGGATTGGTACATTTATGTATTTACTGTGGTCCTGTCCAATGGTAGAAAGATTCTGGACAGAGGTGATGTTTTACAGTTAAAGAATGTTCATCTTCCCCAAGTCCTGTTGTATGCATATTGGAAAAGAGAGTGGAAAATATAAATGTAAGAATTATGCAAAGTGTTGTCGCACTAGACTTTCTATTTTGTAAGGGAATAATTCTTATGAACTGGAAAACCAGTAAATCGGACTGGTATAATAAACTGGCTGAAGGATTTTTTGGACATATTATCGATGGAGAGTGCAGCCACATCACTTAAGGACTAGGATATGGGGCTAGGTGCCTCATGGACTCTCATTAGAGAATATATGAACCATAACAGAATAATACACTAATTTGGCTGTATCCAGGTTTGTGTATGAATGTGACATAGGGCTGAGTAATATCGATGTTTGTGAGACGAATGCGAGTAGGACCTGAGCGAGTCAAGGTAGAACCAATGATATTGAATGGGGTGAAGATGTTAAGAATGACTGGGAAACTGCCTTGGTATCATCATCCCCAATATCAATCTGTACCATCCCTCTCCCCGCCCTTCTCACCCCTTGGCTTAGACCTCCCTTGGGAACACTGGGCAACTGGTTTGATCTGTGCACCCAGGGGCAAACAAGGCCTTCTTTCCTTCTCCTTGTAATGTCTTGTGTTTCATTGTGATGTATGTTTTTATGGTACTGTTTTGGTTTCTGTTTTGTCTTGTCCAAATGGTTTACAGGCAATGTTGCCCCTGAAACAATTTCTTCTGTAGAAAGTACACTCACCTAAAGGATTATTAGGAACACCATACTAATACTGTGTTTGACCCCCTTTCGCCTTCAGAACTGCCTTAATTCTACGTGGCATTGATTCAACAAGGTGCTGAAAGCATTCTTTAGAAATGTTGGCCCATATTGATAGGATAGCATCTTGCAGTTGATGGAGATTTGTGGGATGCACATCCAGGGCATGAAGCTCCCGTTCCACCACATCCCAAAGATGCTCTATTGGGTTGAGATCTGGTGACTGTGGGGGCCATTTTAGTACAGTGAACTCATTGTCATGTTCAAGAAACCAATTTGAAATGATTGGAGCTTTGTGACATGGTGCATTATCCTGCTGGAAGTAGCCATCAGAGGATGGGTACATGGTGGCCATAAAGGGATGGACATGGTCAGAAACA
>NC_060157.1:23037239-23112713 GCF_021292245.1 Micropterus dolomieu | reverse complement strand
AAAGGGATGGACATGGTCAGAAACAATGCTCAGGTAGGCCGTGGCATTTAAACAATGCCCAATTGGCACTAAGGGGCCTAAAGTGTGCCAAGAAAACATCCCCCACACCATTACACCACCACCACCAGCCTGCACAGTGGTAACAAGGCATGATGGATCCATGTTCTCATTCTGTTTACGCCAAATTCTGACTCTACCATCTGAATGTCTCAACAGAAATCGAGACTCATCAGACCAGGCAACATTTTTCCACTCTTCAACTGTCCAATTTTGGTGAGCTCTTGCAAATTGTAGCCTCTTTTTCCTATTTGTAGTGGAGATGAGTGGTACCAGGTGGGGTCTTCTGCTGTTGTAGCCCATCCGCCTCAAGGTTGTGCGTGTTGTGGCTTCACAAATGCTTTGCTGCATACCTCGGTTGTAACGAGTGGTTATTTCAGTCAAAGTTGCTCTTCTATCAGCTTGAATCAGTCGGCCCATTCTCCTCTGACCTTTAGCATCAACAAGGCATTTTCGCCCACAGGACTGCCGCATACTGGATGTTTTTCCCTTTTCACACCATTCTTTGTAAACCCTAGAAATGGTTGTGCATGAAAATCGCAGTAACTGAGCAGATTGTGAAATACTCAGACCGGCCCGTCTGGCACCAACAACCACACTCAAAATTGCTTAAATCACCTTTCTTTCCCATTCTGACATTCAGTTTGGAGTTCAGGAGATTGTCTTGACCAGGACCACACCCCTAAATGCATTGAAGCAACTGCCATGTGATTGGTTGATTAGATAATTGCATTAATGAGAAATTGAACAGGTGTTCCTAATAATCCTTTAGGTGAGTGTATGTAGTTCCAATGAAGACTGTGAGGTCTGTGAATTGTCCACTGGGACATTGCTTCTAGAAAGGGAGGTTGCTTCTAACAAAGGAATTATTTCATGTTGCAAGCACAGTGAACCAAATTCCATTGATCGTGTTGTGTCAAACTGATGACAGATTTCAGAGCTCATTTTCTAAAAATCTCAGCACATAAAAAAATATCTATATGACTCAACATGACTCGGTATCAATATTTCTGTCAGGAGTGACTGTGGTTGAGGGCTATTAGGTGATATTTTAAAACCAAAGCTATTTGTTTTCATCATGCAAGTTGAAGCATTACTTTCGGCAATCTGATAAGTAAAAACGTTCCTCGGGAAAGAAAGCAACACCCACAATGGTGCTCTTTTGAAATCAGCTGTTTATGCAGAGATTAATCTATCGGAATTTGGTACATGTGTGGGGGATGAACAAGATATGACATGAAGCCTGCTAAACAGAAAACTCTGGAGTAGTGTCAGCATGGGGTGCTATTCACCTAATAATAATTAATAATCACCAATAATAATTAGTTGCAAAATGTATCTATTGTGGTATGGAAATGAATGCAAGATTAAATATAAAAAGGCTACATTACAGTGTTGTGCATTTTAATCACTTTTATGTCTCTGCCACTGACCTTGTGGAGTGTGACTTCCAAAGCTTGTCATGTACTCCTTTGCTGCAAGTGGACACTGATGATCCATTTTTGGCGGAGGATGGACGGTCTCGCCTTAACAAACACTTCTGCTGCCTCCCATTGGTCATGGAGAGAAGTAAGGGCACGTTGGCATTGTTGAGGTTGGCATTGGAGGGTATTGGCGATTGATGGCAAGTGGAAATACAGTAAGGATAATTATATGGATGAGGGGTGTGATGATGATGATTATACTGGATGTGTGAAGAGTTCATATCTGTCTCCTCCTCTTCGCTGGCTCTCCTGCCTGTTTGGATGGGTTCAACTGAGGCACTGCAGGAGAAGGGCAGGATCTGTAACGGCCGTTGGGTGACAGTGGTCAGGTGGGAGTAGCCTTGCTGGTCCGCACTGACATGGTTGACATGGTTCCCAAAAAGACCGCCATTACGCTGCAGAGAGACATCAGAAACAAATGAGGACTGAGGCAAAACAGTAATAAACACAGTTAGCTGTTTAAAGTACAACTCGTACAGATTCTGGCCCAAACAAAAAAATGACAACCTGCATCAGTACACGACCTTTTAAACAACTGCCTGATAAATGACATTTTGATTTATTCAAAGCAGTAGCTCCCAATCATTTTTGTCTCACATAGCCCCACTTCTCTATCAGATGATCTCAAAAACCCTTTAATCGACACTCATGTCATGCTTTCAAATGTGTTCGTTTAAACAGATTTAGTAATTATTTAACATCATTAAATATATAAAAGTGGATTTTGTTACAATTATTTTTTATATGGGGTCCTAGAATTGTGGTTGTTTTCGTTTCTTCTTTTGCAGTAGGTTTGGTCAAATTTGCATTCCTACTACTGCCATTTAAATTTGATGGAGAAGGTCGACAACAATATTCAACAATATTTCTAAAACTTTTAGTTTTCTATTTCAATTTCTCACAAATTTTTTTTTTTTACAAAATCTTAATTGCAAAAGGTGATAGTCAGGTGTTACAGCTGTCACAGGTTGGTGAAATGTCCCTTTAATAACAAAAAAAAACAACTAAAGAAAAACAAAACAAATGAAACAAAGTTTTTTGTGGAAAACCATTTCGGACACAAATTATTATATTCAAAGCAGTAAAGCAGTATTTTTTACGTCTGAAGAGGATCTTCAACAATGTTTACCCTGTAGATTTCCTCTTCTTCCTCTGCATTTGCATCTACTAGCCCTTCCTGTTGCAGGTCACATGATATGGCTCGACGGATCTCTGGTCCAATGTCATGCAGCGTGCGCAAGCCAGCCTGCAAAAATAGTTAATGTTAATGTTGACGAACATTTCAGTTTTCTCAGGTGCAAACATGCCTCTGCCCTAATCTAGATGTGAGTCTATTATTAAACCAATATTTCAGCAACACAGAATTGGTTCTGAAGTTTAGTAACATACAATCAATGATTTGTGCATTGCACTGGTGGAGTGAATCTATGGGATTGTGTTCCCATGAACACAAGCATGTAACATTGTACTTTACTCACCTGTAGAGCCATGGTGGTGTTCAGCCTCTCCCATGAGCGCCTACCCACAAGACCTTGCTCTTTGCGCCTCTTGAACTTCCTGAAGTAGTCCTGTATCAGGAAGGTGGCATAGAACTTCCCCACTGTTACCTCGTCATCTGAGTGAACAGACCAGACACACCAAAGCCTCCCAGATCAACACCAAAATATCTCAACACTGAAATTCTGTAACACATCTTGGCAGAAAAGTCAAATTGCACTAAAAGTATCAAAACCGAAGTCCATTAACAGTAAAGCATCACAATGATGCAGCACCACTGCTACAGACAGTTGCATGCAAATACAATATCTTTACAATGAAACAAAATATTTCTGTCACAAAAAGAAAAGAATACCAAGACCTATTCCTGAAACGCCATAAATCCTCACTACTTGAACATTATCAAAATTTATATTATTCAGTCCAGGAACCATTTAATATCACAACAGACCATCAAACATACCACTGCGGCATAAAGAAATTTCTCAGGAGCACCAAAGAAAATCTATGACTTATCTGGACATATCTGAACACTATATGTTATCACCCACTGCACTGTATCACAGATCAGGTCCTGAATTATGCTCATGTCTTCACAAAGAGAAAAGCACTGTTAAATTCCATTTCAATTCAAACTTTTTTAATAAAAAGTCACCAAAGGTGTAGCTAAATGGGATGCTTAGCACTATTTAAATATCAGAACTGAATGCATGTGAAATGGGTTCAGGTGTTGCAATGACATAGGCACACACACACACACACTCAAATGTGTGCAGCAGACTTTAACCTGATAACAGATAACATCTGCACCTGCAGCTCCCATCTTGCTTCATCTCTGAAAACAACATGCATGTGGTTATGTGACACACAAAGAACACACATTTGCTCATGCAAGCAAGTGAATATGAATGCTCTTGACCTTATACCCCTTAATGTACCAAAATCAGACTATAATTGGTGATAAGTTTATATTACAGTAATTTATGACCAGGGAAACAGAGATATAGTTATTATTTATTCAAACCAGTCTAACTAGTTTCTACCAAACATACCAGACTACAAATTTACTACATTTAACATCCACCAGAGAGGTCAGAGACAGACAAGCAGAGGTGTTCTATATCTTATATCCCAGAAAAACAACATGATCTGTAGCGAGAGAAGCACATGCAAGAAGGCAGCGAAGTAAAGAGTTTAGAGAAGCAGCAAAGGTCACGACTACAGTTCCCCTTTCAAATGTCAACACACAAACTAGACTACCTTTAGCCAGAGGAAGCTGAGAGTACGCACACTATCTTCCATGCAGGGAGGCTAATCAAGCTTGGAATCGATTCACTCAGATAAGTGGGTGCAGAAGCAGACAGGGAAAAAAAGTAGGCTGAATCATAGAGTGTAGGAAATGTGGGTTTCTATTTTCCTCTCCACCTTTCCTTCACCGATTTTAGCAACTGAATAAAGGTCACAAATGTAAGGTGGAATGGAAGAATCACTCCATCCAACAGAATAAAAAGGCCAATGGGCCTGATCTGTTGATGATCCATCTTAAAGCAGCCAACACATTTCTCTACATTACCCGACACAGCCAGAAAGTAATTATGAGAGGCTTTGTTCAGAAAGAAAACCTGTGAGCATATATATATATATATATATATTATGGGCAGATTATTTATCAGATATATCAGATTTTCATAGCATGCCTTAGTTTGTTTTTTCATGTTTTATGTTTTGAAGAAAGTACTTCCATTTCAATTGAGTTGACGCAAGCAATAGTCCAAAGAAGCAGTAACACTTCAGGACTGAATAAGTTGGTAAGATTTCATTTTTCTTCATAATGCATCAATGGGCAGATCAATGTACAGTAAATTTTGTGCCTATGGGGGACGGCAGATTCTCTTTCTGGACAGAGCCTGGTGAACAGAGGAATCAGTAGTTTCATGCCACCAGACTAAAACAGAACTGCCCCAGAGAGCTCAGGACGGCAGAAAGAGAAAAGCAGTAGGCCAGCGACTGACTGAGCACTCTACTGTAAACAGAGTAAGCTGTGGAAGGCTTAGCAGAAAAGAGGGGTTAGCAAACTAATGCACACAAAGACATGCAGTTGAATTAAGTCTGACGTTCTAAAACACAGCAGCAGAATGGAGCGTTGTAAGCATAGAAGGACAATGGGTGAAAAAACAACACAACTAGACGAAGCTGCTAGACTGAGGGTACATTCATACCTATTTGGGAATTAGGTAAAACAATGTCATTCAAAAATGCAGGTGTGCTTATCCTCAGTCCTGTCATAATAATTAGAATTTGTGTAAGGTGAAAACATAATCAACAGTAACTACAAAAGACTACCTGCAGTTTTACGGGTATAAAGAGGAAGACGTGGAGGTTGACATATGACGATGATATTTGTAAAGATTTGCATGACTGAACTATAAATAAACTGCTTGGCTGATGTTGCAGGAGCATGTCACATTTGTTTTGATTGTTTGTTCTGCAACTGCTCTTAACAGTCTGCATTAATGTCAAAGCAACCATGACTAACATATTATATACAATATTATATATAATTTAGAAATACGGCACAAAATATTGGCTTAATTCAGCTTGGCTTTCATTTCAATACACAATCTTCTTGGCCATTGGTAACTGATTCATGCACAAGTTACAATTGAGATATGTGCACTACTACATTGTATGTAGCCCAACAAAACCAGCTGGAAATTCACATACAGTTAAAAAAGAAATCTACATCAAAGTTCTTACACCTAACAGCCAGTGGGTTTGTAACTGTATGACAATTCTAAGGATCTTGATATGAATATGTACCAAGGCCTGGCCTATATCAGCAGCAAAACACAAACTGTATACTACTTACAGAGAGATCAGCATTTCATTTCAAATATTTACACAGCTTTTTTGTGTGTTTTTATCTGAGATACCTATGTACTCAATGCGATAAAGAGGTAGAGATAGAGGAGGACAGAATACAGAGCCACACACAACGAGATTAATGATTAAAAAAAGCTGTTGGACCGTGACAGAGATGGCAGTGAAACCGTGACAAAGTCGCAGCGATAAGGAGAATTTCTACGAACTGAAGTGAAAGTACTGTAAATGGCAGTGAGGGTTTGTTCTGTGAATATCTTGTTTTGATGGATGTGGTCAGCAAGTCAGCTATATGGCTTCAGAAAAGCAAAAACAGGATGCTGAATGCCTCTGAGGAATTAACCCTCAACATACAGTATGTATCTTAAAGTGATACACCTGCCAAAATCTTGCCTTTGTGTATTTAACATTACCACTGTGTAGCCTTGAAAGGTGGCTTTACAAACAGGACAGCAGGTAAAGCACAGGAGTAAATGATCACATGAATGATGGCTGAACTCCATTTAGCTGCTTCAGTTTCAAGGTCCTGACAGACAGACTCTGATTCTTACTGCTGAATCATCAATAGCTACAGCATGTTTGTCTTATTATATTATTATCATAGGCTATATAGCCATTTTGCTACAATTATGCTTCACACAACAGCTGTGTCTGCAACCTGACTTTAAAAAGTTGCGTGGTGCTGCAGGGAGCCCCCAGCTGCAGTAGTGCATGGACCATGCGTTATATATAATATAAACGATTATTACAAACAAAATGTTGTTTTTTTTATTATTTCTCATGCAGATGACCATCTAACTGATATTTGTATGTTTATTGTATGAATATAAAGTAATAAAATGGACAGCTTAGCTAGTTAATGAATTTTACTGACAGGGAATCCAGTGGTAACAGAGTTGGAAAACAAATATATTCATTAAATATTCAGATTTCTTTTCAATATGTTGTCACGTAGGACGAAACCCAAAACGAACACAGTAAGTGGAATACTTGATTTGAGCTTTTTGATCCTTATCAGTGGATGATTCCTGTAACCATGATCACTATAAACAGTTTCCAAGATAAGTGTGTAAATGTTACTGACTTCCTTTTTAAATTCAAATGAAGGGAATTTGCAAATCTGCACCAACAGATGTAAATGAATGGTCCATTAAGACTATTTGTGTCTGGTGGCAGCTGTGGTCCACATATGAGGTTGCCCTTATAAAATCTTGGAAAAATACAAATGAGAAGCAGCGGGTATTCAGATCAATTGAGTGTGGTACCATGGAAGAGTGAGGTTACTGTTCGTGTAAGGCTACTGTGATGGTGAAAAGCAAATGATGATCACTATTACTGCACGTGTGCCTGTGTGTAATGGCCACTGACCACCTGCAGGGGGCACCACTTGGTCCAGCAGCTTCATGCTGGTTCTCTTCCAGATCTTCTTGATCACAACTCTAAGCTCCTCATTGGCTTGCTCCAGGTTACCTTGGAAATGGCAGAAAAGATGGGACGTGTAACTGTAAAGTTACTTTGCTTAAATGTACACAGTAACTGCTGAACATATTAGTTACATTATACAATGTGTTCCTTCGGGGGCAATTGTGCCTGTCAAAATTAGATTCACAAAGTGCAGCCGGTTTGCAACTGCTGGCTGAATATTTAAAATCTTTTTGTACCTACTAGTCATTTTGACCTCAAAATATGTCAAAATAGGATCCAGGTTTAAAATACCAAAATAAAAAAATGGCATCAGGAAACTGAGCATTAAAGTAAATGGTCTGAATCAATCATGCTGTTGTGACAGTCTGAATTGTACATTTGATGCTGAGTTAGATGTTGTATATCAAATGTTAAGAGCCCTGTTGGCCAGGAGGATGCTGAAGAGAGACTATTTACTGAACATCTTTAACTCCCTCTTGTGGCAAAATGTTGATTTAGCATATGGGCTTTCCTGACGACAAGGAGTCCAACGGACTGACACCGCTGTAAATGAGAAAATATGATAATAAAAGTCAAAGTAGCATGACCTGACATTAATTAAAAACTGCAAATGCTGCACAAGGCTCCTATAGAAAATCATTCAGGAGACCCTAATGTTTGCTCATTGCAGATTTCTGGAAGAAGCATTTAAGTAAATTAAAATACTTTTTTTTATAATATATGACCAAATAACATAAGCTGAGCATTTCTGTCGTGGTTTCTCTAGGCTTTAATCTGAAGTAGGTTTGATGCCTGGAAGCATCTAGTACACACAACAGGGAACTCTGGCCAAGTTACACACTTGTGCTCCATCTTCTTACCTTGTGGTTTTAAAATGAAATGTGTTTCATACTGTAAGTCCCTCTGTTTTTTTTACTGTGGAGAATGGTAAAGCACAGCTCCAAACAGATTAACCAAATAGCAACAATCCTCACCCTCAGTCTTAATCTTGAGAGCAGTGCGGACCAGAGCGAACAAGGTGGCATTAAACATTACAGTTCCGTCACTGTTAAGGGGCATGTTCATCGCCACCAGACGCTGCAACAGAATTCAAAGTACAAATTAACAAGGATACATCAAATGTGATATTAGAACTGTGTACTGTGAAAGCTATGCATTTATAAGTCAAAGATATAGAAACGCTTTTATGCATTTTTATCACTCTCATAACATTCATAACAACAGTGGTCATGCATTTGACTATTCTTGTATAGATGTGAGTGTTGAGTTGTGGAAACACACCTTACAGGCCACTCTGTGAGGGCAGAGCTTGCCAAAGCCCAGTGGAGGCTGGATCCTCCTCAGCAGAGTCACCACATCAAGGTGCTTTATCCTGCCCCTGACAACAAGATACATTCAGTTAAAGGGCATTATATCAATTAGCACAGTCTTCACTACAACCACATATGGATAATCAGTTAGTGCACTTGAGAGTGTGTGTACTGACACAAATATCTCTTAGCAGTAGTATACAGTATACATTTTGGTGATAGTTCTCTCTAAAATGGGTCCTGATTACTCACTTGGCTTCAGGGTCGTATTCGGACCAGATCCTTTTAAACTCATCCAGGTGATGCGGCCCAAGAATGGACCAGTCACGGGTCAGATAGTCAAAGTTATCCATGATGACTGCTACAAAGAGGTTGATGATCTGAAACCAGGACATTTCTTGTTGTATTACAATGTATAAAGGAATGTGCATGCTCAAATCTGTGCTCAAACATTACTGACACTGAACACAGAGAAATGTCTGAAGATTACCAGGAAAGCACAGAGCATGTAGAAGCTGATGAAGTAGATAATGGCGAAGCCGCTGCCGCAGGTTCTCTCCTCTCCGGGGTTGTAGTCCGACTCTGAATCACACAGTTTCCCTGGCAGACAGGCCAACATAATCTCCTGCCAGGCCTCACCTGTGGCACACCTAACATCAAAATACAAAAATTTAACATAGGAGCAGAGAGAGGGAATGTATTTATCCATAGATGATGACTAAATCATATATACTATATCATGACAATAATGGCTTGTAACCAACAATTTAAGCTACACAAACACCTGAAGAGCATCAGAACAGCTTGAGGAAAGGTTTGAAAGTTGTTGTTGCGGTTGATTTGTGTTCCATCCACCATTGCTATTTTCCCAAACACCTGAAAGCAGACAAACAAATGTCACACAAAGAATAAGCCTGCCAGCTCCCAAATTCTGGACGAGACAAAATTAAAATGATGATTGTGAAATTCTGTGTTACACGATGAAAATCACGATGTCACTGAAGGCAACACTGGTTTTGATTTTCAAGAATATTACCTGCATTCCAATTACAGCATAGATGAAGAACAGCATGGCTATTAGGAGTGCAACATAGGGAAGAGCCTGGCCGGGGGGGAAAATTGAAGAGACACTGTTACTTAACACTGGACCACTCTGAGCTCTCTAACCTGACCCACTTTTTTAACACTCATTGTTACTACCCAGCAACCAGTTTCAGAGGGTTAGACCTCCCACCTTAAAACCAACAAGAGTAACCTCCTCATTGGTTTGTAATATTGCAGATTAAAAAAAGGATGCTTTTTTGGCTATGTTATATGTTTCAGTCTCACCTGGAAGGACTTGATGAAGGTCCATAGCAGAGTCCTGATGCCCTCCCCCCTGCTCAGCAGTTTGACCAATCGCATCACTCTGAACAGGCGGAAGAAGGTGATTGAGATGCGAGCACTGTCCTCAGTGTTCTGAAGCGGAGGACATGGAGAAAGATTAGGGGGATGAAAAAACAGAAGGCGTAACATTTGTTTAATGAACTGTATGAATTAAATTGTTCTTTTGTATTTTCCTTGAAACTTTGGCAATACTGTTCTATTGACATTCATACCAATAAAGTAAACTGAAATTGAAATTGAAAATTGATAACGCTCTGTACCACTTGTTCATTCATGCAGCCAGTCATACATGCAGTCTTTCAATCATCATGTAAGGATTATATTAGCTAAAAATCATTACAAAGAAATCTTCCCATTTGTGATCTTTCTGGATCTTTGCAATGATAACAGTTGATGTGCATGCAGAGTGACCATGTGTTAAACACCATGCCGTGAACAGACCTGGAGGACTTACACATACAGTACATTTAACTCTGGACGACTGATTCAAAACAGGCAAAAACAGACAGAATCCGCAGTCCAAAGACAAGCAAACCAAAAGACAAAATATAATTGATGTGTTACAACTGATACAAACATCAAGATCAATTTTTTACCGCTGTGTTACAGTACAATCACACAACACCTCTGACAAGAAATGTAAACTCAAAACAGTGCACTGACTATACAGTGTTGGTAATCTGACTGCAAACACATGGGTAAGCTACGCTGAAATGAGACAAATCACCATACGGTGTTATCTGTTCCTCTGTGTCATGCCATGCACCCAGGACAGAATGACATCTCAACAAAAAAAGTCAGCTGATACCATGATACTGGAACCAAAATGCAACAAACCAGGTGGATTCAAAACAAGACTTTGACAAACATTGAGTGTGAGTAAGTGAGACTAGACGCTCTAACTGAAAGTGTGTCAGTGTTTTCATCAGCAAGTGAGCGACAGAGTGATAACAAAAGATCTTGATGCGTTGACTTTGCATGATCACAGTAGGGTGAGGGGCTACAACAATAAAGGAGGGGCTTCTTCTTACCCCTGGGTCCACTATCACCTTGACGACAGGAATGGCTGCCGACTTGAAACCAAAAGCCTAAGGTTAATCCAAGTTACACAAACCACCTGTACAGCACCAAACCGTTCACGAGTCAGTGCTGCTGCAAACATCACATATCATTACCAATACCTTCAACTTACTCAGGATGTAATTACAAAAACGCTCAGAAGCAGCTTCACTTAAAAAACAGCAACACAGCATTGCAATTTATATCACATGCATGAACATCATTGTAAAGTCCTTCATGCAAAAGCTTTACCACATATTCTCAGCAGTAACACCAGACATGCATTCAATGCTGAAGGAAAATTAGTTCTTTATCACAATACTAAAAAGTTTAACTGTTAACACTGATGATTAGGAAAAAGAACTGATACACCTTCTTCTTCTTCTTCTTCTTCTTCTTCTTCTAAATGCTTATTAGCGTTACTATTGTCTACATTTTCCCAAATATAATTTACATTTCACCTAATGATTTTGCAGATCATGCTGGATATAATTACATATTTAAAATACTTATTTATTTGCCATTGTTTTTAAAATTATATGACCTTTCAGTATCAACCCGGATTTAAATTAACTGGCGTCCTGGCTAACACTGACATCCTTAAATAAAAATTATATTTATATAACTAAAAAAGTTTGCAAGGTTTGTGGTCCTCCAGGGGAAAAGGTCCCCTTGAAAGACCTGTCCATCACTGTCCTGGTGACAGCTCGGACAGCGAGGAACCTGGAAGTGACCCTGAGGGACACAGTGTTATTGTTGACATCCAGCAGCAGTAACCTGCACTTTGACAATGTTTAGAGGAGCTAGTGGTTCCTCCTTGGTGCTTGCATCCAGGTGTTTGTCATCTCCCACCTGAACTACTGCAACTCCGTCTTTGCTGGAGCCCCTGTGTCTGCCAACAGACCTCATATATTCTCTCCCCTATATTCAACCTGATATTTTACCTTCCCCACACCCTAGAATGAGATCTCCACTGAAGTCAGGACAGTGAAGTCACTGCCCCATGGTACGCCGCAGACCACATCTCAGCAGTCCTTGCTAGCAGCACTTACTTCACACCGTTTCTATAACGAAAAAAAAACCTTATCTCTAAGCACATGCTGTGTAGCGCTTAATATGCTTAAGTTATTTGTTTAAAAGGGATAAACCCACATTTTTGGATGATAGCTTGCCTTTCTCTTACATGCTTTGAATGCACTTATTATATGTCTTATAGCATCCGCCAAAATAATGTAATGTAATGTAACAGAGCACAATTAAGACATTCAAAACAATGAAATATGGATTTGACTGACTTTATAACTTTAACTAGAGTACCATATTTACTTAGATGGTTTATCTAGCTTGAGGAAGTGGTTTTTCATAGTCTATAAAAAGTAATGCGAGTACGTGTTTTCTTGCAAAGGTAGGGACAGGAAAAGCGAGATGATTGCTGTTAACATAAAAAATTTGACACTATAAATAAACTGGTACTGTTTAAGTTGCAGAACAATACAGCACATATTCAGCAAGTGCTGACATGCTCTTAGAGAATATTTACCAGTTGCTCATACAGGTAAGATTCAGGTAACATCAATGTGTGTTCTTTACTCAAACATTCATTCAAAACAAGAGACTGAGAGGGAAAACAGACATCTTCATATGGACAAGCCTGGAGTAAGCACGTAGTCAGTGTTAACAGCAGCTGCAAACCAGGACACAGAGTGGCCTTGAAGTAGCAGTACAGCAGATTCAAGTCAAAGTTACATGCAAAACAGTTGATGACAAAATGATCACACAGGGTTGCACAATTTAAAATGTGTGACGAAACAGCAGTATGGTGAAGTACTATAGTGCTGCAGAGATGCCCGGCCTACAAATCTGGTTCTCCAGATCCAAGAAATCATCTTTGTTTTGTACAGACCCCAATAACCCAAGAACATTCATTTATGCATGACAAAGAAAATTGTAATCTTGAATGCAACCCTGATGCAATAGCAAGGCCCTCTGGCTGGGAGTGTCACAGTAAGACAGGCACGTATGTGTGATAAATGACTACTTACATTGATCTCAGTGATGGCAATGTCAACCACGCTACCCACAACAATTAAGGCATCAAACGTGTTCCATGCATCAGCAAAATAGTTCTGCAAGCACAAGCAACAAAGACACACAAAAAAGAAAGAGAAGGACAACAGAGCAAAGAAAAGGTAAAAAAAAAGAAGAGAATTATGAGAGATAGAAAGAGGAGAACATCAAAAAGTTATGATTTGATATAAGAGAGTGAGGTTGAAACTCGAATCAGTCCTGCCACTGAGTCTGTGAGAGTACGAACAGATTTACAGAAACATTCATTTGAAAATGTTCAAATACTATATAATAAATTAACCATCCGTCATTAATCTTCTGTTTCAAAAGTATTTGTTGTACTCTCACTCGCAGCGGCAGGTTAAAAGAAATGGCCACCACAGACTTAAAACTTAACACTTTAACAAGATCTAATCAGCATGGAGCAGTGGCTTGATGTAATGTATATGTTGGCATTTAACACTGTTTATTTGTAGATGCAGGTAGCTGAGGGAAATGTTTCCAGCCCATCAGCATGTATCTGGTCTATGGTGCTCATCAAACATTAACATTAACATCCACAATAGATTCAACACACTTGCTTAATGAGCAGAAACTGGCTCAAGCCAACCTAAAAACACGACACAACATTAGGACAGGAAGGAAGGAAATGAGGAGAGATGTGAAGGAAGGGAAAAAAAGGAGAGTTGCTGCAGCAGTGGGAGAGCAGGAAGAGGGAATGACAGAGTTGTCCATACTGACGTCTCTCTACCTGGCTGAGTATGATGTCGACTACACTGCCAATCACCACCAGAGCATCAAAGACGTTCCAGGCGTCCCCGACATAGCCCTGAATATGGCAGCATATACAGCCAGCAGGACAGGAGGAGGGGGTTGGGGGTGCAGGAAAGTATAAGAGGTAGATAAGGAATAAATGGAAGAGGAGTCACAGCCAGTGGGCAAACAGGGGAGGTAAGAGGGACAGGAAGAGTGTATGAGGACTGGGTAAAAAGGAAAAGGGGAATGCTTACAGATAAAAACTAAAAAACATGAACCTTCATAGGGATCAAATGTAAAGAGAGATAACTCTAATCCTGCAACATCTGCAATTATCTGCTAGCAAAATCTTATGGAGGAGAGGAGAGGAGGGGAGACGAGACGAGACTTACTCTGGGTTTGAAGGCGATGAGCTTGAGGATCATCTCCACAGTGAAAACCCCAGTGAAGACCATGTTGAGGATGTCCATGGCATAGTTGAACAGATGAGACTGACCATGGTGCTGAAAAGAGGCAGGCAGACACACTGATCAGAAATATAAAACAAACCTTTATGAATAATACATGTACTGTACTTTAAGTGTATCTGTATTCAGTGGTTGCCATAAACTGTAGAGGGTGACATGGGAGTGGATATAAATCGACAAAATACAAAAATAATCCTGTCCTGTCCTAAATCTGGAAGAATTACTCCCATCCCATCCCCAATAAAAAAAAATCAGAAAATAGTGTTTATTCATTTTAGAAATTATTATTTATACATAAAAAATGAACCTATGATACCCGTCCCACCCACTCCAGTTGACTTTTTTTCCTGTCCCGTGATGATTAGTGAAATTGACTCCCATCCCACAGGAATCCCCAAAAATGTCTAATACACTGTATACTAAGTAGAGAGTGAATCCTCTTAATCTCCCTGTTTGCTTTTTGCAGCATATAAAGCATATAAAGGCAGTAACGCAGGCTGCAATAAATTATATCAAGCAAAATTATGTATACTACGCAGAGATTATATCTTTCAAGTACAAATACATCATACTAGTGATTAGATAACTGCATGCAGCACTGAAAAACTTGTTATAAGTAGATTCACTAGCTAGTCATTTTTACCTAGAGGACTGAATGGAGAGCACTTACCTGAATAGCCAGACACAGGGTGTTGAGGATGATTAGGACAAACATGACGTACTCAAAGCCAGTAGAGTTGACCACATACCAGAACTTGTACTGGTAGGGGTTTTTGGGGATGTAGCGCCGCAGAGGACGAGCTTTAAGAGCATATTCCACACACTGACGCTGCGGTGATGGTGAGGGTAGAATAGAGAAACAAACAGACACACTTATGAACAGGTGTAACATGCCTTCTTCTGTAAAAGATGCAGACGCTCCCTGCACCAGTCAGTAATAAGACACAATATATGTTACATCAGATTTGAGCACAAATGGAAGATAAACAAATGTCCATTTGTAGCACCCATAACCTTCTGTGGAGCACGTACTTAATAATTTGATACGAACAGACTTTTTCCTACTAAATTTAACAACACACAGCAACATCATCCACAAACACACAATCTCTATAGGGGCCCTTACCTGGTTCTTGTCCAGCTCACAGTTCTTGTATTCCTTCTCTCCCTGCTCCTGAAAGGTGACGATAACAAAACCGACAAAGATGTTCATCATGAAGAAGGCGATGATGATGATGTAGATGATGAAGAAGATGGAGATCTCGATGCGGTAGTTGTAGATGGGACCCATGTTCTCTCTGTTAGAGTCAATGGCCTTGTACAATAGACTGCAGGGAAACGCAAAACACAGAGAACGTCAAGCTAATGACCAGTCATAATTCATACATGTATCAGCTCTAAATCGGTTTAACAAGCTTTGTTTGTTTAAAGATACTACGTAGCATACTTTAAGCCTAAGGTGTACATTTATGCATTCATTATAATAAAATGACAGAGATAATAGACTACTTTATAAAATATGATATGATAAATGGATAGTCAAATCTGAATTCTCCCTCAGATGCAAAGCAGTACTTACGTGGGCCATCCTTCAAAGGTGGAGACAGTAAAAAGAGCCATCATGGCCATGAGGACGTTGTCAAAGTTGAAGTCACTGTTGTACCAGATCCTCTCTTTCACCATGGGCAGCGCTGTGTCCCCGTTGTTGTAGAGAATGTAGGTACCTCTGTGATTTAAATATGAAGCATTAACAACATATACGCACAAGCACCTACACATAGACTCATTCAGGCCAAGGTGCAAAGCTGGAAACTATGAAGGAGGAAAAACTCACTTGCACTCCTCTGGGCTGGACTTTGCGTCATCAGTGCAGCGATAAAATTTCCCCTTTGTGAAAAAAACAACAGAGAAAGTCAGCTGTTCGTTTAAAACCTAATTCTTATTTTAGACTGGAAGGGCCTGTTCATTTGGTTGTGACCCCATCACCCACTATCTCTCTTTGCATCTTTTCACTGTACCTTGAAGAGCTGCACTCCGATACAAGCGAACATGAACTGCAGCAGCGTGGTGACGATCATGATGTTGCCGATGGTCCTGATGGCCACAAACACACACTGGACCACGTGCTGCAAAGGACACACCATTATATGCTGTTAGTAGGAATACACAGTACTCTACCATAAGCAAAGGGACATACGTGCACAAATATACTTGGGAACACATTCTCATGGAGAACTAGACACACTAGATACACACCGCAATATGTTGTGTTATTGTTATTCTGACCTTTAGTCCCTTGGCTCTGTTGATGGCCCTGAGCGGACGGAGGACCCTCAAAACACGGAGAATCTTCACCACTGAGATTGCAGAGGACCTGTGGAAGACAGCAAAACACACAAAGACATGTTGTCACAGAGGCATTCCTTTAAGCTCTGATACTTAGCAGAGCAGAGAGCAACGCTTATATATCACGGCAAAAATACAACCCAGTGCTCATTGATCAAATGATACATACTGAATGCCAAAGGAGACCAGAGACACACCAACAACCAGCAGGTCTAAAAGATTGAAGTAGTTTCTGCAGAATGCCCCTTTATGTAGGAATGCTCCAAACGCTGTCATCTGGACAGAGGAGAGACATCAGTCAGGACTAAAGAAGGCAGATCTGCCACAAAACACTTACATGGGGACAGCTTCAAGTCAGGCTGAAACTGGATATAAATGACTGGTTTTACTATTTAAATGATCTGTTACTAAAAACAATTCACAGTATCAATTTTCAAAAGAACATTTTGTGTGTACTAAAATTTTTTTCATTCACATTGATTTTGCATTTTAAACATGAGCATTCATGACAAGAATGCAAACGTGATATTCTTTGCAGTTTCCCAGTTGATGGTCCTGCATTGAAATTAGGCTGTTAATTATGTTACATAATAATGTAACCTAGTGCAAGCACACACATAAGCAGATCAGTACTTCTAATATTTTGTATGTAGCAATAGCTTCAAGATATGTTTCTAATATGTTTGGGTCAATATTTCAAAAAAAAAACAACTGATATGGTAAGCCTGGATTCAAACTCACAAAATGGAACGTTAAAAACACTTAAAAAATACTGTGGTCAGAGACGCATACGCACCACACACACACACACACACACACACACACACACAGACAGACAGACACACAAATAAACAGATCATAAACAATGCAAAATGTTCAGACAAGACATGGGGAATATAATTCAAAAGCCACTAAATTCATTTCCGGTGCAGATTAAGCCAGGGAATGTACTATAAACCCTTTCCATGAAAAAGGTCCTTTAATCTTCTCCTGATCAAATTTTAGGCTTCCGCACTACATGAGATTAACCTGGTGCAGGCATGCAGCGAGCAGTTTTGAAAGCAAAAACAATAAAACTGTTCCTGATGTCTGTGGATTTTTTCAAGCACATTCTTTGTAAGTGCATTAGCCTAAACAGACATGAAGACATTAAGGAAGCGGGCACATCTGTGTGTACAGTATGCAAATAGTCAGTGGGATATCAAGCTTGAGTTCAAGTTCATCTCTCCACAGTCCAGAAAATTTCAAATTTAACAATTATCATTCTAATTAACAATCAAGAAATGTTCATTGTTCAAAATATGGGACTATTGCTGGTACTGACAAAGATTCAAGCATAAGCATATAGTGTTTTAATATTCAGAAAGTAAAAGAAAAACCAAAGAAGGAACTGCAATTTTTGGTAACAGCCAAACAAGAAGTTGTACTCTGGAGAGCCACTGGTCCATAAACTGGTCGAGGATGAAAAGGGGAAGTGGGCCGTGATGGAAAAGTGACTGACAGACAAAATAAATCTGACAAAAATGCATGATCTCCATGTTGACAAGCAGGCGGCCATTTCTACCAAAAATGAGGGGAAGGAGGACATGTGCAGCAAGCTTAAGTGGTAGGGTGTTGCAGAGGCAGTCCAACAGTTTTTATAGTTTACCTTAATAAGGATCTCAAATGTAAACATACTAGTGAAGACATAGTCTGCATAGCCTAGGATCTGAGGAGGCAATCAGAGTGACATAAGCGCGCAGGGTTACTAAAGCTCTACTCAGCACAGCACAACACAGCACAAAGGTCATTTACCTTCAACAGGATCTCAACAGTAAAGATTGCGGTGAAAGCATAGTCAAAATAACCAAGTATCTGCAAAAGGCAATGCACAAGTTCAAGTCATCAAGTCATTCCAGGATAACAGCACAGTAAGATACAGTATATAGATGGAGTAAGAGACAGACAGATGAAAAATAAATACTTATATATTGCACCAGAAAAGAGTATCATATCCATGTACTGAGATATTTACAAATTAAATTTTTAAGTTTGTTCACAACAGCGACAGGTCTTCTCTGAGCAAAGAATGTAAGGAAAAAAAACCTGAAAGTGAAATAAAATTCTCCAAAATCTCAGTGAGCATGAATTTAATCCAGAAGAAGCTAAATTCGCCAGTTACATCTTCTGACTACACAAAGTGCCACAATTGTATTGTCAGTCATTTGTCTTTATATTGCATCATTCCTAAGTAATACATTTGAAGTTACAATTGCTGCGAACATGTGAACTTGCCAAGTGCATCTTGTTTTGGTTTGCAGGTATATGAGTACATATCTTGAAAAACACTAATAAGTTACAGTATGAGGTCCTAAAACATGAAATTCACTGTGGAAAAGCGGAAACAGGATTTAATAGATATTTGATAGAAACAGGGAAGTTTATCATGCAGTATTGTTTGGCAGTTTATATATTGGTAAATAGGTGATTAAAGTGTGCAAACTGTTTTGCACTGGCTTTTAAGAAAAAATCTAATCAAAATACCTCCTGGTTTCACATATTGGTTAATATACCTTTCAATAAACATAACTTCCCAGCATGCAAATTGCTGCCTGTGTAGTTTGTGTTTATATGTAGCTAGGACTGGTGGTAAAATTTCATGTTATTTGATTGACATTTGCTAAATCCTGCTTTCCATAGGACTTTTTCACAGGACAGCAGACATTTGGACTTGTCAGGTGTTACTAACACTTTTAAGAATGGCTCAGTAAGTCATGACAGTGTGACAGATTGCACAGGACCATAAAACAGAAGCAGCTAGATGGAACTCAGCGATCATTTATTTATTATTTACACCTGTGCTTTTCCTATTGTGACATGTCAAAATGTTTCTAAGATTAAGGCTCATTGTCTGCTACAGTGAAAAAAAAATAAACCCTTCAAATGGGGCAGTCTTTAGGACAGTTAGAGACTACGGTCCCAGTGGTTGTTTACGTACAATATTGCGAGCAGAGAAGTTGCGTATTGGGTCCTCAGCAGCCAGAGAGACGGAGCTGAGCATGATGAAAACCAGGATGAGGTTGGTGAAAATCTGATGGTTGATCAGCTTATGGCAGAATACACGAAACCTACACCATTAAGTAAAAACACAGAAGGAGAAATAGAAGACAGAAAAGCAAATTGAGTGTACAGAAAGAGACACAGAGGTAGAGGAAGTACAGTGAGTCTAACAGCAGGCCTGCTTTTGTGACACATCTTTAATTTTAGGTCAATATCAAAGTCACCAAACTGCATGTCCGAGACTCACGGGTTAGTGCTGCTGAAGATGAAGAAGGCACTGCCCCTTGGGATGGGGGGTGTCTTCTCTTTGATGCTGAGTTCAGACAGCCTCTGAGCGCGTGGCCCTGGCAGGACTTCTGGGAGGTCATCGTTATTGTTGTCATCGTCGCACACTAGAAAACAGAACTGGAGTTATAATGATAATAATATATGTAATAACAGCATAATCAACATTTGCTGTCTTGAGAACTTTATTTTATGGTCAATAAAGTTGTTCTCAGTACTCTAGGTAGCGTTGGAGTACTCTTTACAATAGCCTTCTTTCTCCTTACATCTTGCCAGCAAGTAAAACTAGAATTTGGGCCACAGTCCTAGCTTAACTGGACCGTAGTTGGTGAAATATCTGTTATTCGTTATTCAAACTTCTAGTCAGTCACAAAACCATGAAATGGGATTATTTGTGGTCATCCTCCTCAAACAAGACAAGTCACTTTTACCTGGAGAGTCAACAGTAGGATACAACTCCTTGTCTTCCTCCAGCAAGACCGCTGCTGGCACCTACACACAGTGATCAGGTTTAGCATTATAAAAATGTACAATTACTGAAATGATAACAATAGAAATAATGCACTTTAAGATAGGTGGTCGCTATTTTTTTTTACATTGTGTTAATACAGTTTTTTTCGATTGCTAAAGGACAATGAGCACAACTGGAGCTACATGTGCAAAACTCTAACTACAGTCTGCACAGCAGCAGGTCATGTGGACCAAACTCTAGTTCGTTTTGCTCTGTGGATTTACAGCACTTTGTTCAAATGCTAACACACTGCTGTCAAAACTGTGAACCACACATTCAAAACATAATAGATTTCAGCCTTGTGCCTTTCAAACACTGCTGATTGCAATTTCAGCTGAAAGGATAAGCAAGTGTCTTGTTTTGGACTTGTAAGTGAACACACACATAAGGGCTACACTTATAGACCATGTCGTGAACCATGGTCTCTCATTGAGAGAGGCAGGGTTGAGGGTGCAAAAGATCTGCAAAGATCCACAGTGGCATCTGTAATGCGAATTTTCCATCATACAAACAGGTGAGAGTGACATCCTTACAGTAAATGAAAACATTACAATTTATTTTGTATTGCAAATATAGAATATTTACACAGATATATATTACAGTAAGTTTGACTGTAAAATATATTTTTACAACAGGACCCAAAGGCTGCCTCCAACAGGAGGAAGAGGAAAAATATTTTCAGATGCGCAGGAAAATGCTATTGTTGACATGGTTGTTGTCAACAATGCAATAAAACTGCGGGAGATTCAAGATAGAGTGCTGACTGATAATGATATATTTGAAAATGTTAATTCTGTCAGCACAACAACTATTGCTCGAGTCCTACAGAAACACCAAGTTACAATGAAACAGTTATACAATGTACTGTTCGAGAGAAACAGTGAACGGGAAAAAAGAGCAAAGATACCAATATGTCCAGGTAAGACGTCTGAGGTTACATACACAGCTATAAAAAATATTTACAGTAAAAAAAAACACTAGCATTACAGTAAAACTGTGCAATTTGCCAATGTAGCTCCAGTTGTGCTCACTGTCGTTTAGCAATCGAAAAAAACTGTAATACAATTAGGGCGATTTATGAAGAGAACTCCTCTCTGTATTTTACCGTGGCCTCGCCATCCTTCCCTTCGTTTATTTCAACTCTCTTCTTATCTGTGCTTGCATTCCTGTTAGACACAGATAAAACAGGGAGGAACTAACAATGCAGAAGGCAATTTCTTTTCTGCCAATAGAAAGTGCATGTGACAAAAATGGAATGAATAACTACAAAAACAATTGAACAGAAAACGTGAAATATTGAGGTGTCCTAAGCTGTACTTGGCACTATTCTTCCTCTTCTTGGCCTCTTCTTCCTCCTTCTGTGCTGTGTTGAGGCTCTCCGCATCTGCCAGGTTGTCAACAGCAATGGCCAAGAAGACGTTTAGCAGGATGTCTGGTCATGTGACTTAAAGAATTAACCCTGACCAACGTAAACCCACCTTCAGACTCTACAATATGGAACAATCAACTGGCTCAATATTAAAACACAACTTTTTCACATGCAAGGGTGAAAAAGTGGATTTATCTTTGTGTGTGTTTCATGTGTGACAACTGTGTGAGCATGTGTGTGTGTGTGTGTGTGTGTGTGTGTGTATGTGTGTGTGTGGCCAGTAGGATACAGTTTCCACAGATGAAGAGGATGATGAAGTAAATGCAGACCACCATTCCAGAGGAGGCCGGACCGCCGTACGCCATGATGCCATCATACATCACCGTATTCCAGTCTTCTCCTGTCAAGATCTGGCAAACACAATATACAGTATAAACCATTTCAATCATTTATTCTATGACTGATCTGAAGATGTCTGCCATGAGGCAACAATTTCCAAAGTTAGATAAGTAGAATTAAGACTGAAAAGGTGTAAGATTAGTGCGATCTTATGAAGGGCTTCACCAAACTATTTTTTTATTATTTATTTCTATTTTTTTATTTTTATTATCTTTGTACTAATTAACAGTTTCCATTTGTTGAGCTGTTGTTTTGATGCTTCTTTGTGACTGGCCCAGCTGTTTCAGAGCTATGAGACCAGTCGTATTAATCACTCCACCCACCAATTTATATTCCACTCCACTGAATCCTTTTGCACTTTTTGCTGCTGCACCTACATGAACCAAAAACACAGGTGTGCTTGGAGATGCCCACACAGTCCAGGCACCGAACACCAACCATTTTGCTTTAGCCTTTGCACCTGCACAATTTAAATACGTCCCAGTCTATTTCTTGGTCTGATGCCGAGCTGTCTGGCTTTAAACCTCATAGCCTACAACATGTGGTTGAAAATTTCTTTTGATATTGTTGCGATACATATCCATATCCCTTTAAAAATATTTGGATTTGGTTTGGTTTGGAAGACATATTTGTAAAAGTTTATGATAAAGATTTTTAAATTCACTAGATAACATTTAAATGCCAAAAAAATGATCCATTTGCCCAAGCAGGGAACACTGTAACAATGATTGTATTCCTGGCTAAATTATTTAAAGCCTTGTTTGTCCTGGTATTGTAGGACATGTGAGTGAATGTTAGAATTCTTGCAAACTGCATCCAAATGAAACCAAACACTCACCTGGAACACAGTGAGCAGGGCCTGGGGGAAGTTATCAAACGTGCTCCTTTTGGTCACAGTCTCGTCAAAGTTGAACTTTCCCCCAAAAAGCTGCATGCCAAGCAAGGAGAAAATGATGATGAAGAGGAAGAGCAGCAGCAACAAGGAGGCGATGGATTTCATGGAGTTGAGCAGAGAGGCCACCAGGTTACTGAGAGAGGCCCAATGACTAGAGAGAGAAAAAATACAAAAGAAGTTAACAGATGAACAGACACACACAAAATGCCAATCACACACACACACACACACCTGTGAAGGTAATGAGGGGCAAATATAGAAATGATTATATTGGTTGGACAAGGCATGAAGACCATATTCAGCACTGACATACATTTCTAATCTCCAGCGTCAGCTGTTATTTTTATTAGAATGTGCCAGCAGAGAGGCAAAAAAAAGCCCTAAAGCTCTGTGTGCCCCTCAGTTGGGGTGACAGCAGCCACTTGGTGATAGACTAATATCACAGTCTATCTACACGTGTCCTTTTTTTGGTACATTTCTTTTTCACATCCAGTAAGGAAACAGGTGAAAACACCTAGCAACTCACATTATAAATTCTTCTACAAAGTAAATGGGTGGATAATAGGACACTCATCATGCCAGTCAGAGACTGGTTTTCTGTCTGACCTAATAATTCCTTGTTTTCTCTTATATATAAAATATAATATAAAATATATAAAATAATTTGTAATTTTTTAATGTGATTACATCAGATCACAACAGCATCCTAACCCCGCCTGGTGTAAGCTGTCTGGCTGCCTACGTAATGTTGATAATCTCAAGAAGATAACATGTGTTTAATCTTCTTTTGATAGAAGAAGGGTAACCTTTACAAATTTTGGATGAGTTTTGCTACTGTTATGACCTGCTTAATGCAAAAGTCTGAATAATAGTGCAAGTTGAAACACCAATGCCCAATCAAACACCCTATAAAAACACAATTTGCCCTATTTTATTTAAAAGAATCAAAGAAAGAATATGCCCTGAAGCATTTAAGCCATCTCTATTGCCTCCAGACAACACATAGCTTTCTGATGCTCACCGTGTAACCTTGAAGATCCTCAGGAGACGTACGCAGCGGAAAACAGAGATGCCCAGCGGAGACATGATGGCCAGTTCCACCAGGATGGTCTCTATGATGCCTCCACACACCACGAAACAGTCAAAGCGGTTAAACAGGGACACAAAGTAGGCCTGCAGCCCCAAACTGTACATCTTCACTAACATCTCCAAGGTGAACATTGCCAGGAGAACTTTGTTGGCTACATCTGGAGAGGAAAGGAGATAATTGAACAAAGTCAAGAAAACATACATTTTATACAACCCAACAGAACAGAATATAGCAAAACAGATACCTTGTACTTCAGTCAGCCAGTCTGGCTGGTTGTAGTGCTCAGAGGCAATGGTGAGAGTGTTGAGGAACACCAAGATGATGACCAGCCAGTAAAACGTTACAGATTTCACGGCTGCACGACACTTCCTGCGACAGAAACGGTTCCACCGTCGCCACTGACGACTGACATAAAGTACCACTTTAGGATCAATGGATGTATACAGCCATATTCAGAATACTTTAGTTCCTAATACTTAATAAGCTACAATTAAAACTAATATTTATTTAAGAGTTAGTGGAGATTTGTACTGAATTTAACACATTTTGCAATGAACTCTTCTGACTCTGGACTCTGGACAGGTATATGTATTTGCGTTTTATTTTTCACGTATAAAGTTAGTTATATAGTAGTGAAATAAAGCACACAATAACTTTAAGTAAAACTGGACAAAAACTAATTATAAAGACAACTGGAAGGATTTTAGGTGAGTAAACAGGGAAAAAAACACAATGATGAAACTGTAGCGAGATCAGGATAAAGATCGATTGGTCAGAAATAAAACATAACATGACAGACCTTGGATCACCCGCAAAAAATACATGAAAACATTGGGGATCTGAGCAATTCAAATACGAGGTAAGAATGAGCCATGCAAGATGAGTTGAATCAAATAAATGAATGAGGAAGGCATCTACCATGCAGTGTCATACAGTACCAAGGTACTAACCTGCACTTTGACTTAGTAATTTTTTGACTGGGGAGAATAAAAGATGAGGCAACTTTAAATATAGGGCAACAACATGTGCAATTGTGCACACTGTGCAGTGTTTGAATGAGTGTTTAATGTGTGAAACAGCCACTGTGTCTATTGACTGTCTATTATCTAGTCAATAATAAGAGGTCAACCTCTTTTTATTAGCTTATCATAACAATAACATGTTACACTCACCACAGAGGTCCACAGCAGGGTGATTTGTCCTCCACTCCATTGTGATTCTCTGTGTTCACAGACTCGGTCTCACTAGTGGGCATGCTCGCTGTTGTATCACACACACATACACAAAAAAAAGTCATGTAAGACGACAAGGTGCCAATTTAACAAAGAGATTCAGGACATAAAAATTGTGTCCTGATGGAAACAAGTTTAATCACTAAATTTCACATTATTATAGATTTTCTTATTGACACCCATGCATTTTTGGTTTGGCTTGGTTCCAGAGCGATGAAATATGTTTTTTTTAATACAGGCAGAAAAAATATTTCAAATATCAGAAACAATTCTCTAATCTACTGTATGGAGAATCACACATTATGCTGAAACTATTACAAGACTGCTGCAAAATGAACAAATCCAGTTTTTGGAAGCCTTCAATAAACTCGTATTTTAGTTGATTGTAAGGAATAGGTCTCCAATTTTATTTTTTCTGCTAGTTGATGTGCTATCTGAAATGTTATCTTTCTTTCATGTGTCACATGGCTTATAGACCAAGCCAAACCACTGGAAAACAAAAAACAAAGAAATGCAGGTGTAAATAGAAAATGCTGTAGGGTGACTCCTCTGACACTGACGTGAAAAGAAAAATCTGGAAAGTTTTTCCTTTATTACAGAAAATTTTGTTCTCAAAGAAAGAGACTGGCGGTATCCAATTTGGGATTGACCCTGGATCTTGGAGTTGCACCGTGTGAAACCAACTGTCCTGTTTTGTGAACACTGCAAAATTATGAAGGTTTCTGCATAGATCAAGTCACAGTGAGAACATGCCGCCAGACCAGAGTCACATTGGACTTTGTAAATAATTCTTGTCATTTTTTAAAGCCATTTATCAATTGGAAGCACCATCACAATACAAATAGTGTTACTCCAATTAAAGAGTTTACTCATTGTTGTGCTGAATGTTTTTCAGTACTGATGCATTGTCTAGTTGAAATATTTGAAACTATCTGGTCCAGGTCTGTATACCGTAACAAGTATTAGTTACATAGTCACAGAGTTACAGTATATTGGAAATCATATATACTGTACATGCATAAAATATTGTCTTTATAAGGGACAAATGACAGGAATTCAAAATGATTATGGTTGCATGAGGGATCTGAACACCAGTACTTTGACATTTCTAATACGCAGTCATGAGATCAACTGAAAACACTGATGTATTTCTATACATTACAAGGTGTGTCAGGATGTAATATTTAAACTGGTACTAAAATAAACATGCGCTAACTAACCTTTGCTGGCAAAAAAAGTTTTTTAAAAATGAAATAATTTTTTTAAAGATGTTGAAAAAAAGCATGTCAAGCATGTCTTGTGAAAGGGAAGTGGCTGGAAACATCTAAATTCACACAAATGTGCACTATTTATTTAAGATTTTGTCACATTGAAATGTATTATTCATTTGAAGTTTTAGATTTTTAAGTTTTAGATACTAAGCGTACCATTTATGTATTGCAACACCAGTGTGCACTGAGATTTAAAAACCTGTTAAAAAGGTGCTTTTGTGTTGTTAAAATGCTAAAAATTAAATCATGTTCAATATGAATGGCAATCTCTGTTGTATGAGTGCTTTATTCATATTAGTGTTATTGTTCCTTAAATTGAAAGCCACATAAACTTAGTTGCTTCCTGAGAAGATGTTGCTGTTCGGTAAACATCCCCCTGCATTGTGACATTTGGCAGTAGAGGATTTCCCCTGGTTAGTCTTTCATCTGTTCTACAAAGTGTTGATTCATTTCACTAGCAACTGGGCTTTGTTTGCTGGTAGGGAACAATGTGATGCAAAGGAGTTCAGAGATAATGGATGATAAGGTGCATGTGTTATAAATGAAATGAATTGCCTTATGATAAGGATGGTGAGGATCAAATATTATTTAATGAAACAAAGGGCATGCAAACACAAAAGCATAAGCAAAGCACATGCAAGCAGAGGCAACCTCCGGGATAAAGATGAAGTGTTCTACTGAACACGCGCAAAAACACACACACTCGCACACACACAAACACATTTACCATGTGTCTCTGTGGACTGAGTGAACCAGCCAAACTTTCCTTTCTTCTTCTCAGTGAGGTCAGCCAGCGTGACCCCTTGGTGTTATCAACATGCAGTTCACACAGCCAGACAGCAGAAGAAGCAGTGAGTCAGGACACAGCAGAACAAGAGAGAGAGGAATGTACGGCAGAGACAGCTGCAATACAAACTACAGTACAGACACAGCTACCATGTCCAGAAAAGCTACGAAACGAGTGTGCAGGACATCCAGTAATATCCTCTTAGCAGCAGACTGACTGCAGAATCTGAACCTGGACTATGCTGTCAGCCAGACTGGTAGCCCATAAATAACAAAAAATCGAAGTACAGAAATGCCAATATGTTTGTGGTAGTTTTGAAACAATGTTTTTTTCATTACATTGTCCACCAGACAGCACTGACTGTAAATGTCCTACTAGATTCATGCAATCTTGGTCGTAATTCTTCAACTACAAAAAAAATCTCAGTCCTCAACGATATTAGCTTCAGAAATCCAGTTTTGTTGTGCTTGATTTTAGGTCTATGATTTCTGGACAGAGTAATTATTTATACATTATTAGACTGGAAAGGACTAACAATAAACAAGGCTTCAGTAAGAAAACAGAAGACAGAAGGCAGAGAAAAGAAAAACTGTTGGCAGGAGACAGAGGGAAAAAACTAATGTTAGCAGCAATCTACAAATACAGTTTTTACAAGGCACACAGACACTGCAGGAATCAAGGAGAGAACGTTAGTGTGGTTTCTTGGGTGTCTAGTCTACAACAACAGCAGAGGTAAAAGCAGGGCAGTTACTGGAGGATATAAAAAACGTACAGGTGCATATACACTGAGCACACTGAATGGTTTTAAGGCACTGTAGGAGTATTAAGAAGAGAGCCAAAGGCCGCAAGCAATGGCACCGCAGTCCAAAACAACAGATTATTCACACACTTTACTGTAACCAACGCTCACTACACACATTCTTTAAAAGGAGCAGATGGGTTTCTAGTGATTTACCCGCATTTCATGTCCTTGCACATTCAAATGGGTTATGGTCAGGACACTATGTGGGTCATTAATCACACAACCAGGCTCCAGCCCATGTTTTCAGTTATAATTGGAAAAAATATTATATTATAGATTCTGTCCCACAAATCTAGTTCATTAGGTAATTAAATTAAATTATTGGAATTTTGTATGTAAGTATTACACTCCTATAATTGTTGGACACACAATACACAAAAAAATTACAATCAATGCAGCAGAAAGAGATGCATTCTTCAACCTTGTCAAAAAGTGGAAAGTTTGGTTGAAGATTTGGGTGTGTTATGCTAGTAGCAGCTAATATAGCCTTGCTAGTCCCAAGCAGAGATGAGGAGAGGGCTGCAGAGGTCTGGTAAACTCACTTCTTTCTAACGCCACACCTCTTGATTTGTTTATCTTTAAACTTGTACTGTTAAGCTCCAACTGATGCTGACACAAGTGGCACCACAGTGCAATAGCTACATGGAGCTTACTGTATTTCCTGGTGTTCACTGAGTAGCAGATGTGTGAGTTTAAAATGTGAAGTGGTGATGGAAAAGTCCATTTACCAGTACTGTGAAAGCAGAGGCCAGAATGTGGGGAACAGAATTCAGAGGGTATTTAGATAATAGATAATAGATAAGTTTCCTGTGTTTTTAAATACTATAGTAAATTATGTCATGGCTAGAGTCAATGTGCAATGTGATACATTTGATTAGATCACATTAGTTGAAACATTATAGAAAGGAACTGAGTTGTTTCAGCAGTGTGGAAATAAATATAGTACAATAACAATGGCCGTAATATGAATGACGTAATGACAAATAATTTCTGTGACCCTACCACTACAGCTAATCAAGTCAGACATTTCTCAAGCATTAGAGCTTCAATGATTGTCATGTTAATGACCAATAATTAATTGACCATTAGTTATTTATAAAATGCAAAATGCTTGTTCTTTCCTCATGAAGTCACTGTTTAAATATATATGAACCAGTTTTGTAGGATAACCCAAGTAAAGCAGGTTTTTGAAAATCACAAAAAAGTTGAAATTAAAAAGTGATAAGTGCAATAATAATATAAATAATTCAAACTAGTGGTGTGCTCCCATTCCATCTGCTTGTATTCAATAAATAGCCAAGCACATTTCAAAAGACTGAACAAAGCTTACAGCAGCAAATGTTTGTACCATGTAGAGACATAAAATGGAAGACTGAAGACTGCGGCAGTGAGCAGAGCAAAGCAGCGCATCTGTATACTTGATCTCATGAGAGGGAGACCCCCTACAGCAGCAGCACAAGCTACAACAAAACCACAGGATATTTTCCAACCATGCCACAACATGACCCGCATCTCCTACATTTTACCAAGAATTTTTCTAATCATTTAAATTATTCTCTATACTAATTTGTAGAAGAACAGAGGACGGTATGTGAAATACCCTAAAATCAAGATATGAACAGATTTTTAAACTTGTGCAGACAAAAGAAGTCCTTCCTTGTACATCTCACTTCACTGACAGTGTACACACAAGATTATTGTTAATTAAATATTTTGTGATAAATGATATGTATATGTATGATAGCAGAAAAGACAGTTACTTTAATCTAATTAGCAATTTCAACAGCTTCAAAGCCACACATGAAAACAAACTGAAAGAAAACAATTATAAAAATGGTTCTTCTGATTATCAATTGTATCTGTATCAGTATGCATGTGTGTGTGTGTGTGTGTGTGTGTGTGTGTGTGTGTGGGTATCAACAACAAAAGAGGATATGAAAAAACATTAACATCCAGAAATATCAAGTTATGTAAAGAAAATGTAACACCTATCATGTTGACATTTGTCATGAAACTGTTTGGAAAGTTAACGTGCAGTGTTGATCAACTTGGCTTTGTGTTGTTGGAGTGCTGGCCCCATTGATGCAAATATGATAGGAGTAAATGTTAGTAACCAGCAATAAAATAGGAAGGTTTTCTCGCACCATCGATGCTGCAAAGAGGCAGCAGATGGTATAAGATGTAACTACCACATTTTATCCTCTTTTATTTTTCAAATTGATAAAATTTTGAATGGTACCAATTATCATCTAAAACTGATAAGAATGTTTGTTTTTTTCACAACCATGACAAAGCAAGACCGAGTGGTTAGAAAAAGCTCCTCTCTGAATCTGATCTGATCCTGCTGTGATCATTCTTCATAATTTTTCCCCTTTGTAATTTTACGCAAAAATAAAAGAATAACCAAATGACTTCCAGTTGACTCCTAACAGCAAGTTACATAATGCTAAAAACAGTGTGAACATCTGTATGATATGCCATCCTTATTTGAACTAGACTTGTATTAAATAAGTGCAAATGACAATAAAGGAGCTAGAATTGAACTGGAAAGGTAAATATAACTACAGTGCTCCTAAAACAAGGTGTCTGGATGAGGAGGACATTAAAAACAATCCAGCATGGATGAAAACATTTTCGCTAACTGATAATACTGAGGGATTTTGTGTCTCAGGCTGAAGAACAAATGAGTGAGTGAACTTGTGTCTGTGATACAAGAAGCAGTCTGACGGAAAGATACTTCACCCCTAGTTGCTCCAGAGGTGTGCAACCTCTGACATACTGAATAGCAATTGTAAGTAGCATTAGTAGTAAAATCTATAAGAAAAAAGTGTCTTTCTTCCTTTTGCTGTTTTTGTGTGTCTGAAGTTATGTAGAAAATTAAAAACACAGACAAAATACAACTTTTGTGCTGTCACCTGATTAGAGATCCAGACTTGTTTTGATGTCACTCTAACATCTTTACAATTAGTCTAATGTAAAAATTGCTCTAGACATCAGCTTGTGTTGCCTTCAGCCCAATAATTGACATATTGGGGGTGGGTGTATTTTTACAGCACACGCAAGTACAGTAGGTTTGTGAAAGACCAAAATAAAATAAACACAAGTAAAAAATTTTAATTGCTAATTAAATAACACAAAAGCACACTGTCACTCCAAACTGCTGCTTGTGCTCCCGCTCCATCTGCTGGTACATGACAAAAAGAGACACACGCACACAACCAAACATCCACATTTATCCCTGTGTTGTTGTAAAGACCAGCACACACAAGGCCACACCAGAGAAAGCTCCAAAAATCATAACACCGTCACAGTTTCCACCCGCTTCCTTCACAGCACTGTTGCTTGTTTTAAAATCCTGTAGCACTAATCCAAGAAAAAACATAACAGAGGGGCAGTATTACTGGCTGGTGTTTTTCTCTTTTACGTGTTCAAAATAAAAGGGATAACAACTTATGTGTGCATCGATCAATTCAATTTTGTAACAGATAATCATGAGCATCTACATGCATAATACATTGATGTTATTTGTATGCGTAATATTTAAATCTATATATCCAGTATGATACTGCAGCCCAATGTGGTTCACATACAAGTAAGAAGCAAATAAGAATTGTAAGAACATATCTTCAGAGAACGAGAGGAATAATAACTCTTCAGGTGCTTCACTTAATACCAATCATTTTGCCAGAGTCAGTACTCATTTTTCAAATGGTGAATGTCTCGTTTTGGTAGAGGATGAAACGGTTTTCTTGAATGATTCACTCAGATTCATTCAGAAATGGCCTGTTGTACCAAACTGGACAAGATGATGCCTGGAAAAAGATATATTTTATCGAATGTTGAATGTATCTTTGTAAAGTCACATTTGCGTAGTCTAAAGTTGGCAGCATGTGATACTGTCCCCTTTGTACTAGATCTGAAATTTTATCATCGTTGACTGCCAGCATGTCTATGTCAGCATGTTTCTAACTGTGACCTGTCAGTAGGTCAGTGGAGCAGTTACATTTGGTCACTCTTCACACGAGTTGGTCAACATCTAATTGTGGGGGAAAGTGTTATGATTACATGTTAACGCCTTATTTAACAGTCACATGTGGAAGTTTGTCCCAGATCCATTTCCTTAATGATACATTAAAGGCAAAACATCAGCAAGCTTGTTAGTGGAATGGCAGATAGATTAGTAATTGTTTGCCCTCCTCATCTGCCTCTTGTCGCTATCAATGGGTGAAAAAGTTGTGCAAAATGATTTAAAGGCAGAAGAATGCAATGCTTGTTCACTCACAGTTCTGTCTGCATTCGTCATTTTCCCTTCAACAAGTATATAGGGACAAATTTAATTTAACCCAGGAAACTCACGGTTACGCTTGCTCTCCTCGTCTCCCTCCTCCTCATTCTCGGGGTCGATGTCCTCGGCCTGGGTGATCCAGTCCAGGTAGCCCTTCAGGTCTTCCTCTAACTGCTGCTTCTCACGTAGCTTCTGAAAATCTCCCCGAGCTTTGGCCTTTTCTCGCTCTTTGGAAAACTCTCTGGACAGGGCAGACCATAATGACAGTCAAACCTGATTGGGGTTTTATTTGCCTGACAAGCGCTAAACAATAAATTAAACTAAACCTGCTTATCCTGTTAAGGGTCACAAAACTGTCAATGAATTAACTCATGTTTGAAAAATGTAAACTTATTGAACCGTTTATGATTTCTGAAAATATTCTTTGTGTTGGAGTCTAGCACATCAAAACAAGTCTTAAGCTACAGAAAATGAAAAAATAACAACATATTGGCAAAATACAGCAAAAGGCAAACAGACTCAAAACCTACCCACTCAACACACCCAAAACCAAGTTGAGGACAAAGAAGGATCCAAAGATCACAAGACTGACAAAGTAGACCCACGGCAGCTCAAAGCCCATTGCATCATTCATCTAAATAGAAACCCAAACAGAGAAAGAGAAAGGAAAATTAAATATATACACATTAGACCTTTTTTATTCATATGCCATGTTTAATAATTACGCACATATTCTCTTCATTTTAAAATGAATAAGTGTTACAAATGCATACGCTTCTTTACTGTTTCATAAAAAACTGTCTTAGTGAATTGAACTGTTTTACTATAGTTAATCTAAAGATACTCAGAAGACCTGATCTGAAAATTACAGAACAGGAAAAGAAAAGAGGAGGAGAAGAAGGTCTCATACTATTACTTGAGAAGACATTTACAAAGATCAGTGTAAATGAGTATCTAGTATAATTCTAACAAATATAGGGTTTGACAGCTGGCTTTGTGTTGCAGCTCTTCAAGTATTAATGACTGGCTAATGGGCTGGACTGATTGTGGTTGCCTGTTTTCTTTCACAGCTTCTGCCAGTAAAAACACGAATACTCTAAAATAATAATAATTTATATTCCACACATATGCTAAACTGTGTTTAGCGGTTCTGAAATAATCTGAGATAATTAAAATTAACTTCCAGACACAGCCTTAAAAATTCTATTTTTGAAAGTAATTACATGTACTGTCATTAGTATAATTGTGTAGGTTTTCATTTACCTATCTTTCTAGCTAAAGGGTGTCATTACTCTAGTACTGGATTTTAAATAAAATGTAATCGCCTGGAGGCCCTTCAAATCCATAATGTCCTTCAGAGGAAAAGAGATCTTGACTCTAAGCTGGAAACAGGAGCAGGAACTACGGCCACTAGAGGGCACCATGTGAGAGACAACTGGGTTTGTAATGAGAAGAGGAGGTATTAGAAGATGAGAAATCTATTAGTAACTGTGGTTGTGGAAAATGACCACCCTACAGAGCTGAAGAGCTTTTAAATTGAGCTGTTTGGCAAAGAGACACTAACAATTTGTCCATTTATAATCACACTGCTGGGTTTTTACACAGCTCAAATAATCTCTACACACTTGACTCTTCTCTTTTGTCCACCCTGTGCACATGCATGCAATTTTACATAAACACGTATCTTCCCTCTAAAATAAACTCAGAGCAGGTGACATGGCAGAGAAGACACAGTCCCTGCCTGCGTGCACAAAACAAGCCAACTGAACAGCCACCCACCCTGCAGCAATACTTAATTGATTTCTGTAGGAAAAAGTCAGAGGTCAGATTTAATCTATCTGCCTGTCTATCCATCCATCTATCTGTCCTTCTTTTAGGTTTGTTGAGTCTCCTTCCTTCACCATTTTAACAGCAGTATTAGCAAGGGATTGCCATGGTAACACATACATGCATACGAGAGGTAAAGAGCGCGTGAGAGAGAGAGAGAAAGGCATGAAGACAACAGAGAAAAAGAAGGAAGGTGAGAGGTTCATTATTTCATAGATGAGGGTCTCCATCAATAAAAGGGTGTGGGTGGGCTGTGATGAAAACGAATCCTGAGTTGTGCTTCAATGCTGAGTGTTTTGGCTAATTAAAAGCTGTTGGTGATTTTTGCTAATGAGAAGCTGAGGGTTTTGAAGTGAGTCTGTTTTTTGTTTTGTTTTTTGTTTAAAAATACTTATTGTTAACACCTAAAAGAAGGGTGATGGTTCGAGGCTCAGGCCACAGCTCTCGATGACAGCTCTCTTTGTAATAAAAAAAATCCTGTACCTTGAATTCGTATGCCTGACAGTAACAGGGCTCTATCCAGAGCTAAAAACGCTAGAGTGAGACTGGCGAGAAACCTCAACACCAAAGATATGTGACAGGCTGTCAAAAACATCACTGGCTACAAAAGCAGGAGCGCCCACATCATGAGTGAGGCCACATTATCAGATCAGCTAAATGCATTTTATGCCCGCTTTGATCTCCTCAACAAAGAGTCACCTGTAAAGCCCACTCCACCTCCAGAGGACTGGCTATTGTCAGTATCCACAGCAGATCCTGCTGAAAGTTAATGTGAGTAACCAAATCAGCTAGTTGATGTTATTACTGACATTTCTAACATATTATTTTCACAGGAGAGGGTTCCAACCTGCTTCAAGACAGCCACCAAGCAGTATCGTTGAGAAAAACATAAACATAAAGAACAACATCCCAGCCAGCCTGGACCCTCACCATAGAACCAACAGATCCTCAGAGGATACCATCTCCACTGCCCTCCACTCAGCCCTCACACACCTTGAGAAAAACAACACCTACATCAGAATGCTGTTTGTGGATTTCAGCTCAGCATTCAACACAATCTCCCCCATGAAAGTGATCAGCAAACACAGCACTCTGGGTTTAAATACAACACTCTGTAACTGGATATTGGACTTCCTCTCAGACAGATTCCAGACAGTTCGGACATGGAGAGAACTCTAATGTGAAGTTTGCGGACGACAGCGCCATAATCGTCTGGATTACAAATAACGATGAGACTTTATATCGGGAGGAAATCAACAATCTGGCTGAATGGTGCACAGAGAACAACCTAATGCTTAACGTCAGCAAAACCAGCCAGGCATCAGTGATCTCGGTGAGGTGTCTGCACAGAGCCCAAAGGATACTAAAAAACAGTACCCACGCAAGCCAGAGCCATTTCACCCTGCTGCAGCTTCTGTCCCCAGGTTGTGAAATTCATCCTCAGCACTACACCATGCAAAATAGTTTTATTTTATTATTACTATTTATTTATCCCCCCATCTTCTGTATATAATTTTTTTAGTGTGTATCATAAGGACAACTTCAACTTAATCTCGTTTTACATCCCTGTGTTGTAAATGATACAATGATACATTTACAACACATTTGTCCATTGAGATTTTATATATTAAGAGCCTCAAACATTCTAATTATCTTTATCTTTATTATCTACATCTTCGTTGTGATCGCGTCCTGTATGAAACATTTTTTGGATGTCATCTTATTAATTTCTTCCATGTTTTCAATGTGAATATAATAGTACAATGTCTTACGTAAAGCACTTTTTTGAATTACCTTGTTGTTGAAAGGTGCTGAACAAATAAACTTGCCAAAACAAGATTTATATGAATTTGGAATACTACCATCCTTTAAATGATTATTTCTGAGATAAAATATAATGGGTTTAATATAATCTTAAAAAAGGAAACCTTTAAATTTCCTTTCTAGCAAAGGCAATTCTATATGGAGCAGTCATGACAAATATGCTTTTAAAATTCCCACAATGACTTGAATCATTTCACAATTTCGTCAGATTCACCGTAGATTCAAACATGCTGGAAGTGGCACAATATTTCTGCCAAAAATCTACAATCTCAAACGTGAGCCACAGGGATTAATAAATCAGAGTGGAAGATTACCCAGTAGAGAACGTCGGTCCAGCCCTCCATGGTGATACACTGGAATACAGTGAGCATGGCAAATAAAAAATTGTCGAAGTTGGTGATGCCATTGTTGGGGCCTTGCCAGCCCTCTCTGCAAACTGTACCATTGAGCAGGCAATGACGGCCATGCCCTGATACTGCACACGGCGTGGCCTCTTCTTCCGCGAGGGCACCTGGGGGCACAGATGACAGGTGAGTATCTACTGGTGCATGATGAATGCTAACAAATCCTTAAAACTGAAATAAACCATTGACACTATCTTCACAGCTTAAAAAACTTCACAAGTTAAATATAATTTTAAATTTATGTAAATTTTATGTAAGATGACTTGAACATATTATAGAGCGTTGTGTAGTCAACATGGAAACACTACTATGACATAAAAACAACAGCACACTACTTTATATGCACATACAAGCCTTTCAAATTTCTAAGCATTTGTTTTAGAATCTTTCTTATAGTATCTCTGTTACATACAAGAAAATGACATGGTGTAGCCATTAATGGACATCTGACCCCCCACTCTGTCTTCAGAGACTCTGGCTCTGAACCTTTGGCTGTCTGAGGCTCAGCGTACTTCTGCTGCACTGATGCCTCTGCTTTGTGACACCTTTCTCTGTTTTCAAAGCTCATCTCAAAACCCTTTTGCTACTTACAGTACACGTTACAGCACCGCCATTTTAACTCGTACTGTTTGATCATCTCCTTTTACTGATTATTAACTGACTATTACACTCTTTTATTTTAAAAGACTGTGTATTTCATGTCAGAATTTTGCTTTTCTTTTCTCTTAATCCTTTCATCCTGTGTCCTGTATCTGTGTCCTGTGTCCTTGATTTCTGTGGAAAGTATTTCTGAAATTATGATCATTATCATTATTATCATATAACTACTCTATAGGAAGATCATCATACACATGTCAACTTGCAAGCATTATGTAACCTTTGCAGAAAATGATGATATACAGATACACCTGACAGATTGTAGCAGACAAGGGGAGAAGAAAGGAAAAGTACAGAGTAGCGCTTTTCAACCTGACTGGAAGGAAGGTGGGAGGTGGGGAGATAAATTAGACACATCTGTGACCTACGGGAAGGGGAAGCTAACTGAAGCAGCATGGAGGAGAACAGAGGCGTGAGAGTGACAAAAAGAGGCGATAACTAGCATGTAATTCACTTTCAAGGTATCTCTACAATGATGGAGGAATATATATAAAAGTAACTGGAGCAGCAGTTGTTGCCAGAACTGGCCGGATTTCCTGAACTTTCCTGAGCAACCAGGTACTCCTGGAAAGTGTGCTCTTCCTCTTTAACCTGCTTCGATGCAGCTTCTTGTCCTGTAAGTCCTGCAAAGTTAAGTCTTCCTTCCTGTAACTCTCCAGGCTCCTCTTATTGTCCTGCCTCAGCTTAAGGTATATATTCCCGCACCTTCTACCTTCCCTGCCATTAACTGAACTGCCTCATCTTGAGTTGAATGGAAATAACACAACAATGTTTCCCCTCAAACTTACACACAAACTTTCACACACTTTATTTAATGTATGCAATTAAAGGTAATTGATGTGTTTGGTTTCTGTTTATTTAATTTGGATTTTTATGTTTGAGTGATAACCATATGCATTGATATTTTTTATTTGCTTAATTTGATGATTTTTATTTGGTTTCAATACAACCAGCTTTATTTGAAGAAACTGAATTAATGCTTTGCGCTTTCTTTTTACTGGTTGTATGTATGTTTGTAGAGATGATAGCAAGCTATGCAGGCTATCTGGTATCCAAATTTGTTTACACTGATCATTTTCAAGTGACAAATTCGAATTAAGATTTAGCTGCTATCTGGTGCCCAACCTTCTTTTTGGATAATTAATAACCCTCTGCTACAAAATGAGCCTACAACATGTTCAACTTTCCTGCCTTTTAAAAATATCAACAAAACACACACACACACACACACACAAATTCACACATTTACCCTTGTTTTGCTGCCCACCCACCCCACCAAACCAGCACACACAAAAAACCCACAAGCTAAGTGCCTTTCTCATGGCCAACAGAACAGACATGAGTGAGGGGAGGGGGGGATTAAAGTGAGCTTCCATCTCACTCTGTCAAGTCTACAATGCTTCTCCTGGCGTCCACAAGCAAACAGATCAAAGCGAGAAAGAGAGGCAAACGGGAATATTAGGTGAAAGGTGTGTGAGAGAGAAACGAGTGACGCAGCAGTCCCTGTGACTTAAGCTTCTGTGCTCCTGACTGTCAGCCATTTTAGAAATATGACTGTGGTTTTATGCATGTGTGTATGTATATATATACATACAGTACTCGAAGTTTATGACTGACAACCATCCATCAGCGTCTCCTGACTTCTTTAATTTTGCCACGTTGGAAGTAATGCTAGAGTAAAGGTCAAGCCTGTTTACATAACAGCCACACATTAGTCATTTAATCACTGGATTTAATCTGCCATCTGTTGTTCTGTCCTGTTTTCAGTTGTTTGCCACCATTCACATACAAGCTATGTGTCCATTCATTCTCATGGATTAAATCCTATCTCTCCTACAATGAGCTGTATAGGCCTAGTCATACTATAGATTTAATGTGGGACTACTGTGGGAATTCAAGAAGGGTTTAAAAAGTACAAATTACCTTTAGAATAAACTGCATGAAATCTTAGGCAAGTATCATGGCAAACAGTGGGGGGGGGATCAGACTCAAATGAAACCATACCTGTTTGTATCACGTAGCACGTGGCATGCATTTTGCCAATAAAGAGCTCCAGGCCGATGATGGCGTAGATGATAATGACGAAAAGGACCAGCAAAGCGATGTGAAGCAGAGGAACCATGGCTTTAATAATGGAGTTTAAAACCACCTGTAAACCTGCAAACACACACAGAAGTCCAGGTCAGTGGAGACACACACACACAAAGATATACATGTTATACACCCTGGATGTCCCAAATATAAGTTGCCACCCATATGAGGAAAAGCAGCAGGATATTTGTGCCTTCTGAATTAATGAACACACCTTAAATGAAACTCAGTGTAAGTTCAACCAGGAAGACATCGTTATGTTTCACTCATTCACAACTGTCTCTCTTTCATACTCTCTCTCCCTTAAGTTTAAATCTGTTCCCTCCTCTGCTGCCAGCTGTCCTTCAGTACAAATAGCTGCGGCCCTCCTTTACCACATTCGCTTCCTGCTCACCCCAGTTCAACCTCAGCAGAAGTCCTCCTCATCATTCAGATCCTCAACATTCTCTTCGTCCCTTCATCACCACCACCACCACAAGTGTCTAGACATCAGGAGGGATTTCTATGCCTCTGCAGCTTCACCACCCCCATTAAATATCACTTCATCACAACAGGTTCTAATCGCCAAATTACTTTTCACATTCTCATATCATATCACACATTATATCAAGAAAAGAAAACGAGTATTTCAAACTAAAATACCAGAATGGTTTACTAAATTACCTTGGGTTTTTTCGTTATTCAGTCAACAGCCTTGCAAGAATGTCTCCACTTTAACTTCAGAAAATTTGAGTCATTTCGATATAAAAATGAGGGCTGCAGCGAACAGTTATTTTCATTACAGATTAATCTTCCAATTATTTTTTCAATTAAATATTTTAGTCAATAAAATGTCAAATGCTTATCACAATTTCCTAAAGCCCATGGCGATGTCACTAAATAGCTTATTTTGTCTGACATTTTTTGCTTTAAAAATTACGCATTATTAGTCAATTATCAAAATAGTTGCAGATTTCTATTTTCTGACTAATCAATTAATCGTTTCAGCTCTAATAAAAGTAGCAGAACAGCCAGAGTTGAGTAGATGGTTATTTAGCTGCCGGCTGGCACTTGCAATACTATCAGTTGTCATAATTATCTATAGCTCTCAAAGCCTCATGATACCACCGAACAGGCACGGAAGCCAACGAATCTGCTTCTGTGGCATCAGCACACGAGCTGAAATACCACAGCTTAATTAAACTGCATACCATCCAACAAAGACAAATGTTAAACTCGTATAGAAGTCAAAATGTCGTTTCAGCTCAGTTCAACTCCATCTTTCTCACCGGTGAACGACACGTTGCTATGGCAACTCCTAGAATGCAGACACTAGGCAACTTCATAGAAGGTCAAATGTGTGCTGAGAATCGAAGCAGAGAAAGAAGCAGTATTTCCTGGGTGAATAGAACAGTACGGACTAAGCTGGTGCTTCCTTTGAAGGATAAGTAATATTTACAAATATAGATTTATTTAATATTTAGAATTTTAATCACTGCTTCTTACCTCTATTTTGGTAACAAATTTACTGTGGATGTTACAACATGTGTGACAAACAGACAGAACATTGAACTACAATCACGTTTCTTCAAATCAGACATTTCACCTGGAGTAGCAGAAAAATCACAGGTGTAACACAAATAACATTAATGATTAATGATAACAGTAATGTTGTAAGAGTTCCCAGCATGGGTAACAACAGGACCCACAACTGGTAACATTACCCCTCGATGAAATGCAGCCATTATTCATGTTTTTAGACAACACCTGTTGTTTTCCTGTTCTCTCTTCTTTCTGCACACAGTCTATGGTTATGACACGTTAAAATATCTACCATGAACAGGACTTTTAGCTAAGGAAGACACTTTTAACTGTCAAGAGTATCTCATGTGTTGAGACTGTCCATTCGACTGCGGAAACCTATGCAACATGAGAACAAAGCGCAAAGCCTTTGTAAACAGCGTCTTTATTTTTAAACGGTCAACAAAGTACCAAAAGAAAACATATGATTCTCTTGCATGGCATCACTAACTCTTGTGTCTGTGACCAGTTGATGGAGCTCTAAAACATAACAACAATATAAATCATGAAGGGACGAATGCATACTGGAAGGGGAGGGATATTGAGATACTGTAGAAAGCTCAATACAAATATAATACAATGAGACATGTTTTGTGTCTTGCTGTGTGCTTTGTGGAATGTTTTTCTTAACTGGAAAAATAACTTTCTTTTAATAATCACTTGTAATTTTGGAAACCCCACAGGTTGCATTCAGCAACCAGAGTGTGAGCCAAAATAATTCCAGTACATATGTTTTGCCTTTCTTGTCTGTCTGGAATTTGTGGAATAAAGCATTACAGACGAGGCAATGGTGACCATGCTGTACGAGATTCCAGGTGTTGTATGTAAAAGGAATTCCAAGGTAGGTTAAAGGGCAATTGAATATTTGATGATAATAATAATAATTGAAGATGTTTAGCCTCTCATCCAAGAGGCTTCTTCAGTTCTGACTGACTAGCCATTTAACCTCTGTGGTGTAGTTATCAAGATGATGGATACCGCTTGGTTCGTTAGTGCTCCTGGCTGTTGACGTTGGACAGCATTGTAAATGCAGTGTAAGTGGTGTTTCAGCCCTCCTCCTGCACCCTCAGCTCTTTTAGCTCACGCCAACGAGTAAAAGCCAGTCCCATATTTACTCTCGTCAGGTCTCTTGCTTATCACACTCTCTCTTTCTCTTCCGTCTTCTTCTGTCTCTTCTCATCCTGTGCCATTAAATCCATACTGAGAAATACCGAGCTAGCTTCTTCCAAAGAACTTAAATTGTACATTATATACTTTTTGCTACTTTTTAAAGCTTGCTTGCTGAAGAGTGTTGTCGAAGTGTTGTGGTGCTGTAAAGCATTACGCTGCTCTTGCTATAGAAATCCAGCCCAGGATTAAGTGTTACATAGTGCCATAGAAAGCTTCCACGGCCTGGAGCGGCAATGATAGTGACATCATTCACCAGAATTACAAGTCAGTGTACGATCAAAATGATTTTCAAGCTGTTGTTTTAAGACAATAATACTACATAACGTTGCTTTAAAGGGGCATTATGTAGTTTCCAGCTGCCCCTAGTGGTGCGGTTTTAAGATTGCTACCAGGCGTGTGCTCACTTGAACTCATGAGCGAGCATAATCCGAAACACAACCGCTTTGATACAGAAATCCTGCAATAAACGCAGTAACACCAGCATGCAGGCTGTGGCTTTTCACACAGACATGTTCGGGCTCTGTTACTTCAACGTTCCCATCTCAGAGGCAGATCAACACCGGCTCCATAACGTTACTTCATTCAGTGAAGCCAGCCGCATATCGGCACAATCCTCCCGGAAAAAAGGCAGAGTGAGAACGGCTATAGACAGGCAGACAGCTTCACGCAACATGCTGGAAACTCAGGTAAACCCCTACTGCAACGTTACAGTAATAGTTTTATCAGCTGCAGGTTGAACTAATCCATGCTCGGTTCAGTACATTTACTGCATTTAGCCGACGTGCTACAGTGTTAGCTCACCTGCTGCTTTCAGTAACTATCTTTACTATCTGTGGATCTTTCACCGGAGGCTCAGCAATGTGAGCACAGCAAAATGTATTGAATGATAACGAAATGGGTAGTGAGCTGGACTGAATATTATAACGAGATTGTGTCACACTTTATAATAATAAGACCGCAGTAAGTAACTTTACTGTAGTGTCAGTGGATGGCTCTTCCTCTGAGTTGTATAGTATGTGGGTCACATTAGTTACAGCGACTGAGAGGTGGAGAAGCTGTTTACCTGAGTATCGGTAAAACCATAATAAACCTAAACTGACCGTTACGAAGCAAACAGCGGCAGGTCCGAGCTAATGTAGCGTTAGCTGGCTGCTCTTGGCTGCATCAATATAGGCTAACGTTAGTAAACAAATTGCTCCACATTTGCTCCACATTTGCTTTTTACTGTTGCACCCTTTCTTGCAGGCTAACAGGATAGTAACATGGGTCGCGTTATTTGGTAAAGTAATGTGGAAAGTGATATAACTTTGCACCGGATAACATTAGCAACTGCTCGGCGTTAGCCGGCGAGCTAACGTGACTTTCTCTGTATTTCTCCAGCTTTACTAATGCTCACTTTGTTCTTACTCGACATCATCTGAACCTGTTTGGTCTGATGAGCTTTAGCACATAAACCTTTATTGTTGTTTTGTACCCTTACGTGGAGCCTGTGTTTTGCTGTGAGCCGGTTGTTTTATGGTGTTAGTGAACTGCATATCGTTAGCTGCCATGTTGTCGCTGGAGTACGAGAGAGACTCGGGAGCGCTCACAGGGTTGAATCCAACCCAGAGTCCTCACATTAAAAGCAGAATAGTGGCTGATGCAAGCAACGGAGAAAACAGACATGTGCTTCATTTCTAAGTGAGTTTTGAGCCCATTGACAATAAGGCAATGATAATTTGATTAATTTAATTGAAAAACTTACATACAGTCCCTTTTAAAGACGGTGCTGGACGCACAGAACTACTTGACAAACTCCAACATTCTCTGTCAATAGCACACACTGAGGAATTTAAATCAACTGCATTTACTACCCACATAAAAAGGTGCCGAATTTTGTCTTTAACATACTTTAGAATAGCTTTTAGCTCATCACTAGCTCAGTAAGGTTAGTTGTGCGTTGGCTTAATTACTAACTTGAATTATTTGCTAAAAAGATCAGTTTTGTACAGTAGGCTAAACGAGCGTGGTGCAAATAAAGTTCAAAATCACTAGTAGAAGACAAAGTGGGAGAGCAGTAAGTTACAGTTACCTCCTTGGTTAACATTATGCTTACAACAGTTAAGCTAGCTGGTTAGCAGCAGTCATGGATGACTCGCATTGATGAAAGTTTTGCTCACCATTTGGGCAGACAGCACAGTACAGGCTAAACTAAAGTAGGCTAAACAGCCATGATCACAGGTGCACAACCTCAGAAGGGCTACTTCAACACACCACTGATGTAGTTCTGACTGGGAGGAATTAAGTGTATGTGTCTTAGAGAGACAGATGTATTCATACCTTTTCAACATCTGGCTATGCGTCAAAGAATTTGAGCAATCAGATTTCACTCCGTCTTGAATGCTTCTTGGATGCATTTACACTTTGCTTCTTTGAGTAAGGTTACTCCCATCATCCATCCTGAGCGGACAATTGGACTAAGTGTACAGTGAATTGGGTAATCCCAGAACCATTTGAAATCCACAGATGATTGTGTTCATTGTTTTACTTAAACTGAACTTTTGTTATGAAACATAAGTGATTATGTTAACATTCATACCTCTCCACCAATCACTTCCTGTAACCTGATTGCCCTGGAATATGCCCTGACTGTGTGAAACAAAACTCCAACTCCCCTTATTCTTCATCCGCTTCACACTCTTACTGGGTGAACCTTTCTTAACTAATGGCTCTCTGAACTCGGTGTAGTGTGCTCAGAGTAGACACATCAAACTCTTTTTCTTCTGGCAGCGACTCGAATGCCTGCCCTAGATTCCTGTAAATAAGCATTGTTAGTGGCAGTAGCTACGACACAGCCTGCCAGCTAACTTTACAAGCAACAGGAGAAACAAAGCAAGTTATGGTCGAGCTGCTAACTCTGTAAGGAGAACAAAGGAGCGACGCCCCGCACCATCAAAATAATGCACAGCAAAGACTGCACCATTCAACATAGGAACCATAACTCTTCAAAGTCTCATCCACAGCTAAAGCAGCACCAAAGCAACCCCTCTCCCTTCATGGACTGGTAATAACTTTTGTCAATGTACATGCATTGATTTCGTTTTTCACAGAGGTTTATTGTTGTGATGTCTTTTCATAGTTAGGTTATTAACTACTATGTCTTGCATGCAAACTAACTTTCTTCTTTTCTAACCTGGCACCATTATAGGTAGGTAAGCAGGTACATCTGTTTGTCACAATATAAAAATGGTAAACAGAAATAAACTTTAATCAACTATATTATCTTAGACAAATCACACAAGCATATACTTCAAATTGGCCTTAAAAATAACCATACACATGGAAAGGAAACTCTTAACTTCTCACTTCACATTCTTTCTTTTGTGTCTGACCTAACACGTGTCTTCATGCTTGTGCACACAGAGGCATGCGAACATATGGAGGCAGAACAAAGAAACATACATATTCTTTCTGCCACAACCCCAAAATGCGCACACTCTCACACATGCCTCATCTCACATACACACGTGCACACACACTCCCTTTGTTTCTTTAGTTAAGTACATTTAGTTAGATTACCTATTGTATGTTTTGCTTTTATTTTCTTGTAAATAAATGCAATTGAATATACATGATGGTATATTTATTTAATGCTTTAATGAGTGAATGCTGCCAACCACTATACAGAACACAAAACTCATTCAACCTTTACTAGCTACTGGTGGCAATTTTGCCTGTAGTTACTAATTTAATTATTAATCAGTTCCAAATTGATAGTTGAGTATATTTAATTTGACTGAATTTAGTAATTGATTATTGTGTTGCCCTCTTTAAGGGTGGTGCCCAAGGTAAATTTAATGTAAATTTAATGTACATTACATTCTAACTCTTACTGGGTACCAAACATTGAACTTTGAGCACAACACCAAAGAGCCAGGCTCATTGGTATGGCAGTTCAGGGCCACACTTAACAGTAGTGATGGTACTCCATCATAGCCCAAAATTGATAATAATTCTGCTGCATGTACACCAGCATAGCTCCATCCAACTTAAACCTGATTAAAGGTCTAAATAGACAGAGTAATTGAAAACATTTGTATGGCTGTGCATGGTTTTAAAGTTAAAAAAATTTGGACAAATGACTCAACTTAGACTTGCTTATAACTGCTTAACACCTAAAAACAGCTCTATTTTAACTCACTGGGAACTCCTGAGACAAGGCGAAGGGGTCGTAGCACGCGAAAGGCTCGAAGGGCCTTGACGTCAAACCCCCCAGGTTTGCCTCCAGACTGGCCGCCAGAGTCAGCGTCTTTGGTTATCATCTCCAGAACCACACTGAACAACCTGGAAAGGAGAGAGGGTTGGTGCAAAAGAGAGAGAAGAAGTAAAAGGAGAGGGAGGCAGAGGTTTGAGACAAGGAGAAACAGCAGTACAGAGATGTCATGAAAAAGAGAGAAAAAAGATTTTAAAGAAAGTGAGACAGAAAGCAAAGAAGAAAGCCATCTGTCCTCTTTGTACTTGTCTCTGTGCACACGCACTTGTGTGTGCAAGTGTGCGCTTATATACAACCTTTATGTGTGTGTCCTTTATGTCTATGCATATTTACCTTTAGTTTTTCACACCCCATCACAGTTTACACTGAGGTTCTACTGGGGCCAGGTGGTCTACTGATAAACCATCACTCTCACTCACTCTGTGTGTGTGTGTGTGTGTGTGTGTGTGTGTTTGTACTTGCATGTGTGTATTTGTACTTGCATTTGTGTATCTATGTGTGCATGTGCAGAAACATCACTGTCATCTTGCCACTGGACATGATGAGAATGATAAGCTGGTGATCTATAGCAATATGTCAAGTTAAGACCCTTGTGCAATGCAAATATGTCTGTGTGTGAAAGTACATGAGGGACAGACTGAGAGATAGTGTGTATGGTTTAAACTTAAGTGTATGTATTTATGCCTTTGACTGTATGTGTTTGCACATCCATATTATGTACTCTTTGAACTCACCCCACAATGACGATGACGAAGTCCAGCATGTTCCAGCCATTTCTGACATAAGAGTTTTGGTGCATGACCAGACCATAGGCAATAATTTTTAGAAATGTCTCTATAGTGAAAATGATCAGGAAGGCATATTCTACTGTTTCCTGTATAGATAGAAAATAAGAAAGGAAGGAAGAACAGAGGGAAGGGAGAAATAAAAGAAAAGGAAAAAAGAAGAAAAGTTTATTCATCCAAGTCTAATTAAACTTTACCGAAGAAATTTACTGTGGGTCGAATTATGTGCATGGTGGTTGCCAAAATAAAAGGAAGTGAGGCAAACAGGTATGAGGTGTAACAAAAAAGAAAACATTTTCTCTGGCTACCACAACAGTTGGCATGGCAACTGGTTTCTGTGTTGTTAAAGCAAGTAAAGTATCTTTGACTTCACTTTGATTAGAACCACAGCCTCATCGTGACTCCTGCTGACTTACCATGAAATCAGGTCTCCAACAAAGTGTCAAAAATCATCTAAGAATGCATTCCTGGTAAAATGGCACACTCACAGTGACCTTTACCACAATACCCACAGTTTCAATCTTTCAATCCTGTTGCAAAAAACCCTGCATGCTGAGGTTTGATTTGCACATCATATCTAGAAGACATGTTGACTGAAACACTGGGGAAAAAATAGTGGCCAGTAAAAAGTGACTGCAGCAGGAAAACAGTATTCTACCATGTCTTTTAGTGAATCCCTCCTGGGTGCTGGGTGACAAATGAGAGCAAAAGCATATAATTGTTTTTCTTACAAAAACAACAAAGATGTCTGCTGGTGGGGGGGGTAAAAAAAATCACACTTTCAAATTGCATTTTCTACATTGACTGACTGACCAAATTGTCAGCTCAGTGATACTTATTGTTATAATAAGGAATTATGTTCTAACATGTACTGTTCAGAGAGTTGACTGGTATTTGAGGTATATATTTGTAGTGTGCACAACCAGTGTTAAATACGTTCGAATGTATCTCTGTATGTGTGTAATAAAGCTCAGTGATGTAGCCAGAATAGCAGCAGCAATGCACGGCTAAATTAATTTACTAATGACATAGGCAGGAGAGGGAGCAAAAGGGAAGAGAGATAAATGATGAATTTATCAGATCGGAAATCTACATGCAGGGAAGGAAGTGAATCTCATGAGTGGGTTGAGTAAATGTCTGGCTTACTTGGACGTGAGTAAGAGCCCTAATAAGACATTTGGTTGGTCCAGATTTCTGAGACTTGAGATTGAACAACAATATCTATATGCAGCCATTTTATTTGTTAATGAAAAAATCACAAATCACTTATGAATAAGCTATTTTGGGCTACAAATCTTTTATTGGCGTTCATTCCACCATGTGTTTTTCCCTGCAGACTAATTTTTTTTAAAAAGTGGTTTTCTGGAGACATGGAGAAATTTTCTGGTTTAGTCCTGAGGGTAAAAAATATCTACATATATGCAACTGAACATAATTATGTTGTTATATACATGACATATTGTGCATGTCTTCCAGTTTATATTATGATCTGTGTTTTAAAGTCTGAGAGTATCAATTCTCACTGATGCTGACAAAACACATTCATTTTAAAATGTGTTCTTGATATAAAACCATAGATGATTCTCAAGTTTCATGGACATTTACAGAAAAAAATCTATTCAAACTTCATACAAGAACTTCAAACAATCGCAGCTTTCATATTGTAGCAGCATTATGAGACATGTAACACTGGCCTTTTATGGAGGGACGTGGGCGGAGAAGACCTGTATGAAATTATAGCCCTTGTGCCTTGGACCACATTTTGATGCATTCCGGTGACTCTCATAAACACAGCACAGGAAGTGATGCATTTCACATTGTGATGGTCACAGTGGATGAACAGACAAAGGAACTCATGAGAACAAAATCCAAGGTAAAAGATGTCACAGCATTTACTGGCACCATTTGACTGACAGATGAGCAAAGCAATGACAACTTAAGTAACAAAGATGTTATAAATAAAAATACATTTTGGGGGGGGGAAAGTCGTCCCAAAGATGAAAACTCTTCAATCATACTGTATGTCCTGCTGTATCATCAGCATGTTTCCATGGCAACGATGTGACTGGGAATGGAAAAATGTCCCTGAATTTTTGCACACATCTATTTATTGTGCTTACATATTATTTCACTTTCTCACCTCCCACCTTTCTTTCTCTCTCAGACACACCTTTCACTCTCCTATGTACCTCCCTTACGCTTCTTTTCTTTCTGTCTCTCCCAAACACAAACTCTCAAATTCAAATTCAAATTAGCTTTATTGGCATGAATGTATAGCAATAATATTGCCAAAGCTACTTATCTCTCTCTCCCTCTCTCTCACTCTCTCTCTCTCACAAACACACAAATTGCACACATGCACAAAGGCTCATACACACACATTCATGCACCCTGAAAGACACTGAGGACAACAGTAATACACACACCAACAAGCGAGCAAAGAGACCTGCAGTATTACACACGCTTCTGAAAGACAGCAGGCCGACCAAACAGACAATTTCACACAGGGATTGTAGACAGTCCTGGCAATGGCGACTAAGCCACAGCCACACTAAGGAACTCTACTTGGCTGCTCCTCTACTTAAGGAGAAGCCATTATATAAACAGCTACCACCAGTTTGTTTTTTCAAGTTTTAGCTCCAGAACTGCATGGATATTATCATTGCATGCACTCTAATTTAATGTCTTCTTTTTTTCAGGTAGCCACTTGCATTGATTAAGTTTGAGAAAGTATAAAAATGTGTGCTTTCTTTAAACTTTGTTGTGTAATTCATCGTAATGCATACATGCATACATTTTTAACCATTCAAGCAGCATGGCTCTAGAGATGGCAATGTCAATCCACAACTTTGGTCCACTGTAACTAACTATTATAGGATGGCTCCTAACTGGCTTTGGTGATACGCTGACTCTACATCTAGCAGCCCAATGAGGTTATAATTTGAGGATTTTAAGGAAATGTCGCAACAACTATTGGATAAATTGGCATGAAATATGGCACACACATTCATGTCTATCTCAGGATGATCAATAATTACAGTAGCAGGAAAAATCATGTGAATCCTTTGGAATTACCTGCATAAATTGGTCATAAAATGTGATCAGATCTTCATACTTTTTCCAGCCTGCACTGTGAATGTTTATACAGTGTGTTAATAAAATCATATAGTTGTTTGTGTGGTATTAGTTTACACAGTTTGTCTATTGTTGTGACTTAGATGAAGATCCGATCACATCTTATGACCTATTTATGCTGAAATCCAGGTAATTCCAAACATTAACAAAATTTAAATTTTTCCAGTTCAAACTGATTAAAATGCAATAACACCAATTATAACTTAATTACATGCATTACACGATTCAAGCCCGCATCTGTCATTTGATTCTCCTACCGTACACACCATGCTTTGCAAGATATTCAGGAGTACTGATTTGTAATTAATGGGCCAGAAGACAAAACATCCAAAATCACTACTGTGGTCCTTTTATACTGCAGAATAGCCCAGATGCTTCGGATGATCAACTGAGCTGTCATGTAAATATTGACTTTTCTACAATGGTCATGTCTTTGTCTGGCTTCTAGCTGTTCACTGGTGTAAGTTGAGTGGTGTGCCATTACAGTAGCTGGGTGATGACCTGTTAAGGTCAACAAGTGCCATGACTCAGAGCTGTTTCACACTGATAAGAGCCTCAAACACACACCTGCCTCCATCCAATTTAACATTCTTGCTCCATCCTCCTGTTTACATAGGTCTGCAATGTCCACTCCTCTGCTTAGTGAACAGCTGACAAAGTGTTTGTGCGTATGTGTGTGTATCTGTCTGTTAAATTCAACTGCATTAAGGTTGTGACCCAGGAGTAAGGCTGATAATCAGCAGGGCTGTGTCTGAAGAATGGAGATTACTGCAGGACAATGGAGACAACAAATGATCTTACAAATTGAATAAATACACAAGCACACAATATATATATATATATATATATATATATATATATAAAACAATGCACATGGAAGAATAAGCAAAATTGACACCTAACAAAACTGTCAGATGTTTAAAAATAATATCAACATAAAGAGAAAAAATTTATACATTTCTAAAATTCATTCATTCCGGAGCAACTTTACATACTTTCATCATTACCTTGACACAAAGTGTTGGCCTGTCTATAAAATGTACTTGTCTGACTAGTATAGTTTTATCAAGTGATGCTTAATCTCTGTGTTTCAATAAATACTTTGTGATGAAGCCCTATATAAATTCAAGAGTTCCATTATACACAAATTTACAAACAGTAATTTCTTTCCTAAATGCCCGAGTCCACTGTATTCCAGGATTTTGTCTGCCTACACAAATGCAGGATAACTCTTATTATTCAGAGGGAAGTTGCATGTGTGCAATGCTGTTAATGAAAGCACAACACTTCCTGCAGCTTCTTCCTATTAAAAGCGCTCCAGTGGAAGAACTGGATTGTGGATTTACTTCAGTTTTAACTAATACATTAAAACTCTAGTCTTAGCATGTAAATAAAAACCAATACATAAACTAATTTTACTGATGTAGAAAGAACAGCTCAACTATTTTAAACTCTTTTCGAGTGCACTTTTCAAAATAACAAATATTGTTTCACCCTGGGACTCTAGACAGTTTCAGTCCTGCCATTTCTCTCATTCAGCAAACTAAATGAGGACCCATGAGAAACGCTTATTTTTTAAGCCCATAGTTTAGGAAACTAAAGAATAATATGAAGAGACGTGCTCTGCATGTAATCTCCTCTCCTTCCAGCAGGAACCAGGAGTGGATTTAATATTTATAGGCAGAAAAGTAATACAGTAGTCTTTGCACTCTGCCCTATTACATACCTCATGATAGCTAAAATGCATGATGTTACATAAAAAATATTAAATCACAGGGTTTCTGGATAGTAAGTGAGCGTAAGAGTGTGTGAGAGTAACACATGGCACAGGCCTTACCCTGATTCTACAGAATGTGATGGAATTAGAGTGGGGTTGAGAGAGAGACGACAAGTGGCACCTGAACCGACAACCTTTTGTTCTGAACTGGGCAGTATTCTGGCAAATGCAATGCCCATACTGTGCTGAAGAGCAAGAGAGCTGTTGAGTTTGTTTTTGTTTTGTTTAATTTAAACTGCTTCACAAAAGGATCCATGAAACAGTTAAAGTTATTAGGTCCAGCTGTTCTTGTTTCCTGTGTCCAAGCCCAGTGAGAAACACTTCACTAGTGCAATGTGGTAATCTCCTTCTGTGATTGTAGTACAGCTGTAATAGGAATGACGTTGCCATGCCAATCAGGCTTGTTTCATGTGTGGGCAGAATAGTTGAGATACTTAAGACAACGGCGTCTAGTGCAGCATACCTGCTTAGATAAATCGGAGTTTTCAGACATTTAACCTAAATATTTTGAAAAAAATACATTATACATCTTTTGTAGCCAGCAAATACCTTCAAATCTCAGCAACACACGTAAAAGGTGAGTGAGCAGTGTTATAGATGCTTTATGTATGTTTAAGAACTTCACATTTTGTCAGAAGTTCACCTTGATAGAGACATCTTTCATGTTTTTTACAGATTCTGCCACTGCATCCTGCCCTACAGTTTCCTTTCTCCACCCTGTCCCCTCACCTGAGCTTCCTCATCCATCTCCACACCTGGATTCCATTCCCCTCATCAGTCATTCATATATTGGCACATATCAACTTACGTGTCTCCAGATTAGTCTAGTCTAGTGTGTCAAGATTTTTTGTTTAAAAAATTCTAAACATGAACTAACTATCAACAGAATGTGAAGAAGTTCTGACATTATGTCAAAATAATCAAGTTTCTCTCATTCACCAAACAAATTGCCTTGTTAACCCATTGCAAAACAAACTTCTTTCACACTCCACAAAAACAACATACAACTCACCAAAACCATAGTGGTTAATCTTTCCACCATCACCAACTCTGGTTTGGTTGAAATAAACCCTTGATTAACCGAGTTAGATGTGAAAATATTCTGGCACTACATGCTGCCGCTGGCTCTCTGATGCCTGACCTCCCTCTCGCTCTTCTCCTGCTTAATGCCTCTCCTGTCCCAACTGAACTTCTTCTTGGTCCAGTCCAGCCATGATCACCGGAAGGCAGCTGAGCCCAGTTCCGTACAAATATGTTTGGGGGGGTGTTTACCTTCATTAATATTGTCCAACCACAGTTCCCTCAATAAAGTCCCTTCAGGGAACTATGGAAAAATCCATGAACACTACATCCCTGTTTTTCAATTACCACTGGCTACATATAAGGTGAAGGTAGGAGGACTACCGTAAGTATTGTCCTCCTTTCCCTTAAACTTCACCTTCCATGCACAGCTAACCACAGCAGTACACAGGACCAGGCACACAAAGCAGAGACAAAACAAAGCAGCTTAATTGATTGAAGGAGCAGCAGTGCCTCCTGTAAGCTCCCAAATCCTCTGTTTTGGGAGCTGGACAACAAATTTTGGTTGCTGAAGCCAAGATAGCTTACAGACCCTGTAGAAAGGATGAACAAATGTCCTAAATGATGTTTTCACATCCACAGAGACTGTGGGGCATTATTTTCAGTCAGGAGTCATTGCAGTACTGTCGGTACAGCTTGGGATAAAAACACTCTGATAGACTTGTACTGTGAATATGAAGACAATTAGGGTTCTGCCACATGCTAGTCAGTCTTAGCCTCTCTATCTACCACTTGAGATTGAGCTGTACAATAGATGATTGACTGGTTTTTCCTACACTCAGACATCAACATGAACCTTTCCTACACCTTTTCAGTTCCTACACTTTGTCGGGACAAATGCTCAACTTACTAGTCTTATGTTACTTTTTCAAACGAATCCCTCATTGAATAACAGAATTATTCAATGAGGGATTGAGATGAAATAAAAACTAATGTAATCAAGTTTTTATTTCATCTCAAAATGCACAATAAAGACTCTTTGCCATATGTAAAGTCAGGACTCTCTCAGTCAAACCTCTACTGTAATAAAATCATTAACTCAAGCCCTTGGTAACAAAATAAATACTTGGTACAGACTAGATCATGTTCCTGTGTAAGTGTCCTTCACCAAACTTCTGACTGCTCATGCACAGTGCTGTAATAAATTGCATTCTAAATGGTTAAAAATCCGATGTTAGAAAAAAAGTTCTTGATCATGCAATCAACTTGTCACATTAACCAGTGATTGGTCCTTAATGAAGGGTTTTTTTATGTAATGATTTAACAAAAGATTAATTGAGTTGGCATGTTAAGCTCAAGGTTCTTTATTTGTCTCATACATGCAGCAAGATTCATCTCCTGTATTTAACCCTTCACTAAGGGAGCCGGAAATTATGTTATCCATTATGTTGTGGGTTTGAAGTCTGAAATAAAGATTGGCAGTTTATCATCCATCAGCTCACAGATAACCTTTTTGTGAACCCAGGTAAACTCAGAAATCAATGAAACTTTCTGGCTATTAACATAGACAAGAGTTTGGGCTAAAAGGTGTCAGTCCTCTAGAGGCTTGTTTTGTATTGCAAAACTATTGTTTAAAAAACTAGATCATTGTCCTCCAACACAACACAGCAAACTACCTGCTACTGCTATGTTTTGACATTTTTCATTCCCATAAAATGAACATGATAAACTTTACAACTTTCCCATAAAATGAACATGATAAACTTTACAAAGGTAGAATTGTTTTTGCAGGGTAAGTGAATCCGATTGTATGATGTAGCAGTTGTTTGCATGGTGACTGTATAGTACAATCTGCATCAGGCTGTAAAATGGTAAGAATGTATTACAGTGTTCTCTAATAGGAGAAACTGGTAGCAGCCGTGGTGAGTTGGCTGTACTCTGCAAGTGCCACATTATGTTGTGTGAATCTTTGCAGTTATACTAACAAGTAAATTCTTTTGCACTTCCCCACCACGCATGACCACTTAATTAATTATCTGATTTTGTCTGTTTCATTTTGGATTAATTTTTCTAATCTCTTCCATAGATACTACAGTAATGTTTTGTAGAGTAATGTGGCTTTTAGAAAACATAGTTTATAGTATTTTTGCATTGAGATGTAAGCTCTAATGTGTTCATTAGTGAACTTTAGGGGTGCCAGGACGCAGAATTTGTTACTTTTGGAAAAAGCCAGGAAAGGTGTTTCTCCCTGCTCCTACTCTTTGTGCTCTGCACAAGAAAGTATTCCAAAAATGCTGACCTGATGAAGTATTCCTTTAAAAGAGAACGTTCATTGTTATCTATGATACTAAAACAGAGTGAGTGAAACGTGACAGACTTTTAAAACAGTGCTTCTTCTCCCTAGATCTTCTTCCTCTATTATGTCTCTCAAACATAAAAAACCCTATAAGACACAATAATGTGCTTCTCAATGGCCTCATAGATCATCTTACAAAATGACAACACTAAATTAAAAAATATATATTTTAAGCAACCAGAGCAGCTTCCTCCTGAGGTGAACAGCGTCTTGGAGAACTATCACAAATTTCTTTGTTTGTGTCGTGATGATGCATAGCTGATGAGTCCATATGAACTATTCAACATGATTTCCTGGATTTAACAATGACCACAAATTGCAATTTGATATGCATCATGTATCATATGATAAATCCAGTAGACTTACTCTGCCCTACAGCACATTTTCCTGTATTATGTGCATTCTAATTATTTGTTATTTGAGCCATTACACATTTTGAGTTTGCTCAAAAGTAACAATCAGCACTTAATACAGTAGTCCACCAGCTGGGCTTACACTTGCTTTGATCTACATTTGGTATTGGTCCCCTTGTATCCAAAGACTGGTTATGACTAACACAATTGCTTGAACCAAAATCAACTTCACTGTGACTTCAAAAGTTAGTTGTAATGAGTGCTTATGTGGCTAAAAAGTGGTTTAGATGCTCGATTTTGTTTCATCCATTGATTATAAATGAAGATTGTGTGTAATTATTATTATTTTGTTTGTCAGTTCTCAGTTGCTTGGCTGTTTGCCTGAAGGAAGAGAATAGGTTACTCTCTGCCACCCTTACTTTTCCATCCCTTCTTGCCATTTATCTTTGTTTATGTTTGGCATGCTGAGAGTCAGTTGTTGTTTAACAAACTGAAAGAAAGGATGTGAGACAGATTTGTGTTCACTAAAATAGTGCAAGAAAAAAGACAATTACATTTTTGATATTCATTCTGACAATGTTAAGAAGTGTGATCTTTAACTTCTATCTTTGTGAGGATTATTTAGAGTTTTTAAGTGACCTTGAGAATGACGACCTTTTTGGAAAGTTGGGTCCTCAATCCTTCAAAGGGCTGTTTGGTTAAGACTTGGGGAAATGTTAGAATTAGGCTTAAGTTTACGGTCAGTGTTGAGGTCAGGTGTGCAGTTGTGATGGTTAAGGTTAGAGCTTGAGAGTGAGTTATGTCAATGAGGATCCCCACAAGTATGGAAGTAGAAACATTTGTAAGTGTTAGTGTCTTGAACAGGACCATGAGTCACACGGGCTGAGCCACACATTCACTGAAGCTGAGGACAGCCGTCGTGCATTAAAATCAGCAGACACACAAATACAAGTCGACAGATAAACACGCATGAATACACAGAAATGAACAAACAAATGCATGAAATGACTGATTTTTAACAGAGATCTCTTTGCCTTCTTTTGACTTGATTCTATATTCCTTCTTTGTGCAGCTCAGCAGCAGTAGTGATCACATAAAAATCACTATATATGGTTTAAAAATATCAGTATCTATCAATATAATACATTCAACATTAAAATTAATAATTACGTTAAACAAGTGCTGCAAGAAGACTAAACACAGGAAATGATTTCATTAGTCAACATTTAAAGAATAGGTAAGTTGGTCCAATCAACTTCTGTACACATTCTACAAGTAAAAACACAAACAAATTATGAATTTTATCACATTGCATCAGAAAGTTAGGTGTTGCTGTGTAGAATACGTTCTCCCAGCAAAATAGCTCACCAAACCTAAATGAAAAAGATTGCACAAATGTTTATGAGTGCGGTTTTAAGGACATTTAAAGAACTTAATGATACTAAATGATATTTCACAATTTATATCAACATATTTAAGTATGTATGTATCTTTATATTACAGCTTTATGAAATTTTTAAGGAGAAGGTAGAATTTTCTGTCTAAGCCCTGATGAAAATCTTTAAAGGTACACTGTGTACGAATGAAGACTCTACCCCTGTCAAACTCATACTCCAAAAAAATAGGGGGCAGCACATCAAATATCATGTCATCAGTGCTTCTAACTGCTGTTAGCTAGTTAGCTCAGTTAGCTGTGCAGCTGATTTAGTGGACCTATTAGCTGAGTCTGGAATGAGCACCAGAACCTGAGCCAATCCCAGTGATTCAGACCAGGACTGAATCCTCTGAGACCAAAGAAAGCCAAGTTTATTGTGTTTATTTATTAGACTAAAAAAAGACTGGTGCAGTACACCTGTCAAACGCTACAGTCTCTTTCACATAGGAAGCGATTTGCGCTGCGCTTGCCACTGGGTTCAATGCAAAAGTTAAACTATTTAGAACTTTGAGTGCAAGCTCGCCAAGCGGTGCACTGGGCTTTGCTCGATGCAGCAACAAACCACCCTGCAAGCCATTGAAAATAATGGGTTTCATAGCGCAGTGGTGCGGTAGTTGCAGTCTGTCTGAAAGGCCTATAAGGCATAAGGACAAAAGCTTGCCTGATCTAGATTTTCATTACGCTAATAGAGAACAGAAAAATTACAATCAAAATACGTAAAAGATAAAATACTAAAAATACTACTAGACTAGTATTACAATAAAGACATAATATAACAATAATAGTAATCATATTATTATTATAATTAATAATAATATTAATAATCAACAGGTACAATTAAATTAATTATTAATGATCGAAACAGAAAGATGTATGAGGCTTGCAGTTGCTGAATAGACATTCTATATTCTAATAGACACCCGGGCACAACGGACCCCTTTAAGGGGGGGGTGCAGAATACGAGAGCGAAGAAGATGAGCTGGGACGTGTGGGTATTTATGGCAATGCTGGCGAGGACGTGGTTGATATGTGGTCCCACTCCTGAAACTATGCTAATTAGCTCCACCAAATAAAGCCATCCAGATACCTTAGGCAGGAAATACTCTGGCAGGACTGAGATATCCAGAAAGAGTGAGAATGAGTGATCTGAGATGACAGGTCCAGAGTGGTAAACTGTTTTTTGTTAATTTTCTGTTCTGTCTGGTAGTTCATGCACACCTTGAGTTGAGGAATGTTTATAACGCATTGATTTTCAGGTGACTGCAGTCCACTTTATTTATTCTTATTCTTTTATGCAATCCTATGATTGGGAAGGTTAACCTGGGACCACTGTTTTTAATTCAACATTCAGTACCCAACCTATGTAGCCTTTTGGTATTTTATCATCTTGTATCTATATCTTGCTGCAAAAACCGATTGCCCTTTTGGGTAAAAAATAAACGTTTAAAGTCCCCCTTGTTCCAACTCTGTATATACGTGTGTGTGTGTGTGTGTGTGTGTGTGTGTGTGTGTGTGTGTGTGTGTGTGTGTGTGTGTGTGTGTGTGTGTGTGTGTGTGTGTGCTTAAATTGATCAGAGACGAGGGCTGGCCCGCCACCACCATCATGCCTGACCTGCCAAATAGATCAGCTGGGAGCATCACACACACACACACACACACACACACACGCACGCACACAGCAGATGCAGGTTCACTCTATGCCACTACTCTAAGTGACGATAACACAAGCTGACATAACACTCAATGCCATGTGGTTCAGACCAGTGTGTGTTTGTCTGTGTGCGTGAGTTTGGGTGTTCAGGCTAATCTCAGAGGTAATGTCCAAGAGGAACGATGATGTCAGACTGAGTCACGTGACATAAACAGGAAGTCGCTTTTTTATAGCACTTTTTTTTATAAATAAAACTTAATTTGTATTTATTCGTGTTGCATAAACTAGATTGTGAAGTGTGAATAAATATAAGTTATTAGAGATGTGGTTAAATTTCCAGCTGTGTTTGCTTGCAGTTTAGAATGTTATACATATATACTATATGTACATTTACGGTTACTTCATATACTTATACTATATGTATGACCTGGACTATTTCTGTGGATATTGTCATGGATGATGGAGGAAATTGGCATAAGTATCAAACACTTTTGTGCCTAAATGCTGTCTGTTTATGTCAGAGGGATGGGGTTAGAGAAAAGGGTAAATGTTTTAGTTGTTTTTGGTGTCTGTTTTTGTGTCACTGTACTTGGTTTTTATGTGCACAGCCTTGGTTTATCATGTAAGGGGGCAGAGGGCTGAGGTGGAGAGGGCTGGAGGAGGGCAACAAGGGATTTTGGTTGTAAGAGAAACTTCTGTACCACATTTGGAGTTGTTGGCCCTATGTCATTCTGTGATTGTGCTGGTACTTCCTTCCCTACATAAACACTGTGGCCCATCCACCATTGTGTCCCTGAGCAAGACACTTTACCCCTAGTTGCTCCAGAGGCGTGCGACCTCTGACATATATAGCAATTGTAAGTCGGTTTGGATAAAAGCGTCTGCTAAATGACTAAATGTAAATGTAAATGTAAACAATAAACATTTGAGCACAAACAAAATCCTGCAACACCTTGAATTATCTATGACATACGGTAGACAAGAAGAAGAACATATGGTATGGCTGATATTCTGCTTGAGGTCTCAACATTGTGAGAAAGTTCTTGCAATGAACTAGGGCTGACCCCGAATAGTCGAAGATTCGATGGTTCGATGGGCGGAGCCTGAATCGACTGTCAATCTCACAGTCGAATCTTCGCAGTGAAACAAGGATCATGCCATTTTTGTGATATGGGGGTGCTCAACATCTGTTTTTACATAGAACTACCAGTTTTCTCCCAATAAATTAATATACAGCCTATTACAATATACATTTCAACATTTAATACTGTAAATAAACATGTAAAAAACTTTCCATAAATGTTTTTAAAGTGCGTGAATAAATCCAAAATTGTAATCCCAATCTTGGGTCGTCAGTGCGCATGTGTAGGCGTAGCATGTGTGTGTGCAGTGGCAGAAGAGGAACACTTGCTGAAGAGACAGAGCCCCAGCTTCACCAGTGTTGTGCCGATTTGTCCGCACCTCACGAGACTTTCGGATAATTTATCACCGTTTATGAACCACACAAAGAATATTATATAGTTTTTAAATAGCGACGTGCGTGCAGTTGTCAGTTGCAGTTGTGTGCATGCACACAAAACTGGTGAATGGTAGGCGAGACAGAAAGAGAGAGAAAAGGGTCAACAATAAGCCTCAGCTTAGCAGGAAATGTACAGTGTAAGTTGAATGAATAGAGACTGCCGCTCTGCAGCTTCTCAAGATTAAAACGGAGCCCACCGGGTCGCAATCGGCGCGCACAAAAACACACGTGAATCGAGTATTAGTCGACTACAAGCAGGACGATTCTGATTCGACTATGTAAATCCTTAGTCGGGGACAGCCCTACAATGAACCAATACAGGATTCTACTTTTTGTAAAATGTAACTAGTGGTAAATAGTAGTCATTTTGTTCATTTAATTTGATAAAATAGATGATGGGATACAGATGCACTGCATTTAAGCAGTTAAACCAATACAAACCTGAACCCTAATATTTTGCAGGAGAGTGAGCATCATTCTTTAAACAGTATATTGCAACTTATATTTGGCTAGACTTCAATTTAAGCCTCAATACCTATTGATATGATGACTCTAACTCTGAGAAGCACAGAGCCTCAGCTCTGCCTCTTTCTGCCAAAACATTCTGTGGCAAGCATCACCTCTGTTAACCAGCTTTCTTGGAGAAACCCTGCAAATGTTTGCAAGTGCATGCTCGTTCGAGAGTGTGTCAGTGTGATTCTGTCAGTGTGCTAGTGTGTGTGAGGCCATGATCAAGTGAATGGGTGCATGTAGGTGAATCAGCCAGGCGGCCAGAAGCAAGCTAATCAGCTCCTATTAGCCTGTGTTCCCATTGGTCTTAACAAGATTAATGACTGCCAGAGAGGCTGAGGATGTGCTGCTCATTGCTACAACATAACCACCAGTCTCACCGCCATTAGCGCTCTTCTTATTCTTACTTAAGACTAATGGAGTGTTTTTCTTAAATCTACATTTATCCTCTAATGGTAAAGTCCTTTTATGCCCATATAAATTCATAATACATTCAAAGCTTCTTTAAAATTTCAATTTGAAAAAGTAATGTAGGATTATCATCACACACATACACACACCCGCAAAAAGTGCAACCTGTAAACAGAGCAATTAGGTCTTCTTTGCTCACCTGTCCATCTCTCTCTTTCTCTCTGCATGTTATATTTTTGAGAAAAACTGTGTTTACATTAAACATAGTACATTCATTATTTTTTTAGGAGATTTCACAATTTCATCAAATTCACTGTCAAAAAACCCACAAAATCTAAATGATCCCAAACAATGGACAACATAGGTCACATGAAATCCTGGGAAAAAAACTTCATGGCTTCATATAAGATTTACACCTGGTCTAATACACAAGCTGGTTGACACAGGAAGAACAGAAAACTGTCAATAATCCTACTTTGTCCTGGAGCACACAGTAGGGCAGAAGTAGAGAAACACGGGGATGTGATTTATATTGTCAGCTTCCCGCCTCTCTTCTACAGCATGTCTCCTTCCCTCACGTCTCTCCCTTTCGGCGTCCCTATTCCTCTGTCTGCTTCTCTCTTTCTCCCTGTCTGTTTTTTTCCAATTTCTCTTTATATCTCCACATCTCTCTCATCCCCGAGGATGGGGCTGTCTGTCTTGTGATGCCACATTTAATGTGAATGACATAAGATATATACACAGAGAACGCTGTAATTGCCGCTTCCTTATTAAACTGATACTTCTTCCCTCAGACTCATTTAATCTGCGTGATTGTGTTTGAGACATTATATTGTAGTTTTTTTTATAGTGTATCTTTTTGATGAATATGATATATTATCAACATATTACTGACCAAAGACTCGAAATAACCTTTGAGCTTCTATAACAAAGGTTGCATAAATGTCTTTGGAAAACTTCAAGAAAAAACATTTTTTTTAGACGATGCCTGGTGCAGCTTGGAATTATCAGTTTCTGTCTCATTTCAGCACACTAAATTGAGTAAATTAACCTTAACATGTTCTCTAATGCAAAAAGGCACCAACACAGCAGCAGTATATGGAGGACCGAAACTACCCAATTCAAAAATAAATCAAAAATAACTCAATAAATAAGTTAATATGCCATTAAATGCTCTAAAAATTATAATATAAATTCAAGCATTAATTTATGTATAAATGTGACATAAATTGATATTTTTGTTTAAATTTATTAGTATTTATTTCCCCAAACTTTAATCTAATGCAAATTGTGGCATTCAACCTAAATAGGACTCCCCCTTTTTGCTCAAACGCTAAATATAGTACAAATCAAACACTCAACTGAGAGAAAGCTACACTTATCAGCAATATCTCCGTGGACAAAAAAAGTAATTTTACCTTGCAGAACACAGGAGTTGCTGGTCTACCGCTGCCTTGATCGTTGGTTTGTGTTATTGTAAAACACCAAAGTCACACAATAACGCAAACTAACTAATCGAGACAGCTGCTGACATGAGAGGTAAAATTACTGTTTTTGTCAAGAGGGTGTGGCTTTGAACAGAGTAAAATAGCGGCCATTTCTGATTAAACAAGGATCTTACTCTTTAAAAAAGGTTTACCTCTATAGGGATTTACATTTACATTTCCCCTTTTGGCTTTTATCCAAAGCAACTTGGAAAGAACATACAATGTTTGTGAGGAACAACACAAAGCATGAGTAAAGTAAGAGATCTAAAAGTGACAATAGATACTAGTAAGAGCAGCAATAAATACTAGTAAGGGCTATTAGCACGTACGGCGTCAATGGGGTACCTAGAGGAAGTAAGAGTTAACAAAAAGTGCAATCAATACAAGAGAATTGTATGGGCATAGAAGCAGAAGAGCACAGGAAGTGAATGTTAGAGGTTAGGGGTTTGAGGTGTTACAAGGGAAAGTGTTCTCGGAAGAGATGAGTTTTCAAGAGCTTCTTGAAGTTAGAGAGGGACGCCCCTGCTCTGATGGCGTGTGGTAGTTCCACTATTGTGGTGTCACAGATGAGAACAGCCGGAGTGAGATTGCTTTGTGTGTAGGGATGGCAGAGCCAGACGGCGTTCGTTGGAAGAGCATGATGTTGTCAGACACTTAATAATAACAACCTCAGTGGCAAAAACAAGCATGTTAGTGGATGTACTTTGTACGGGTGGTCAGTATGGCCCTACAATAATATCACAATATTTCAAGTTATTTCTGCAATAATGATATTCTTTTGAATATAACAAAATACTGTAAAATATTTTTGGTTCATTGTACTGAACCAGGTGCTTTTGCTTGAGGTGGTGAAATAGGTTTGTTGGATTGTCCTCTTTTGTGTGCCCTGTTTCGCTGCCCAGTGCAGTGCGCTTATTCAAAACTGGACCAATTAGAAAATAAAGGTTGTCCCCATTAGTCACATAGACCCTTTAACCCCTGGTTGATTTCACAAATTATCTGGTAACGCAAGCCCCATTTTCATTTCAAGGTGCAAGGTTTGTGACCTCAGCACACGTACATTCTCCATGAAGTGGTCAAATAACATTCCCTACGCAAACCTTAGTGGAGAAGTCATAACATTATTTTTTACCAGTTATTGAGCAGCTGGTTATATCTTCAAAGGTATGTCTCATGGATATACTCTCTGCCTGGAAGGATGAAACATCAATGTTTAAACCCAACTAGGGCTAACCCCAAATAGTCAAAGATTCAATGCTTCGATGGGCGGAGCCTGATTCGACTGTCAATCTCACAGTCGAAGCTTCGCAGCGAAATAAGGATCATACCATTTTGGCGATATGAGGGAGCTAAACGTCTGATTTTACATAGAATTACCAGTTTTCTCCCAAAAAGTTAATATACAGCCTATTACAATATACAGGTGCTGGTCATATAATTAGAATATCATCAAAAAGTTGATTTATTTCAGTAATTCCATTCAAAAAGTGAAACTTGTATAATGTATACATTCATTCCACACAGACTGATATATTTCAAGTGTTCATTCCTTTTAATTTTGATGATTATAACTGACAACCAATGAAAACCCCAAAATCAGTATCTCAGAAAATTAGAATATTGTGAAAAGGTTCAATATTGAAGACACCTGGTGCCACACTCTAATCAGCTAATTAACTCAAAACTCTCAGTCTAGTTCTGTAGGCTACACAATCATGGGGAAGACTGCTGACTTGACAGCTGTCCAATAAACGACCATTGACAACTTGCACAAGGAGGGCAAGACACAAAAGGTCATTGCTAAAGAGGCTGGCTGTTCACAGAGTTCTGTGTCCAAGCACATTAACAGAGAGGCGAAGGGAAGGAAAAGATGTGGTAGAAAAAAGTGTACAAGCAATAGGGATAACCGCACCCTGGAGAGGATTGTGAAACAAAACCCATTCAAAAATGTGGGGGAGATTCACAAAGAGTGTACTGCAGCTGGAGTCAGTGCTTTAAGAACCACCACGCACAGACGTATGCAAGACATGGGTTTCAGCTGTTGCATTCCTTGTGTCAAGCCACTCTTGAACAAGACACAGCATCAGAAGCGTCTCGCCTGGGCTAAAGACAAAAAGGACTGGACTGCTGCTGAGTGGTCCAAAGTTATGTTCTCTGATGAAAGTAAATTTTGCATTTCCTTTGGAAATCAAGGTCCCAGAGTCTGGAGGAAGAGAGGAGAGGCACAGAATCCACGTTGCTTGAAGTCCAGTGTAAAGTTTCTACAGTCAGTGATGGTTTGGGGTGCCATGTCATCTGCTGGTGTTGGTCCACTGTGTTTTCTGAGGTCCAAGGTCAATGCAGCCGTCTACCAGGAAGTTTTAGAGCACTTCATGCTTCCTGCTGCTGACCAACTTTATGGAGATGCAGATTTCATTTTCCAACAGGACTTGGCATCTGCACACAGTGCCAAAGCTCTTCTTAATTGGCCAGCAAACTCACCTGACCTTAACCCTATAGAAAATCTATGGGGTATTGTGAAGAGGAAGATGCGATACGCCAGTAATGCAGAAGAGCTGAAGGATACTATCAGAGCAACCTGGGCTCTCATAACACCTGAGCAGTGCCACAGACTGATCGACTCCATGCCACGCCGCATTGCTGCAGTAATTCAGGCAAAAGGAGCCCCAACTAAGTATTGAGTGCTGTACATGCTCATACTTTTTCATTAGTTGTCAGTTTTAATCATCACAATTAAATGAAATAAACATTTGAAATATATCAGTCTGTGTGTAATGAATGAATATAATATCCAAGTTTCACTTTTTGAATGGAATTACCAAAATGAATCAACCTTTTTGATGATATTCTAATTATATGACCAGCACCTGTACATGTCAACGTTTAATGTTGACAACTTCCAATAAATGTTTTTAAAGTGCATGAATAAATCCAACATTGGCTTCGGCTCGCAATCGCCGCGCACAAAAACACACATGACATGATTCGACTATCAGTCAACTATAGGCAGGACTTGACGATTCTGATTAGACTATGTAAATCCTTAGTCTTGGACAGCCCTAAACCCAACATCTCTACACACTGCACTGCTGCGCTCTGCTCTTCTTCTTTGCTAGAATGTTCACAGTGCAGGCCGGGGACATATTGGATTTAAACATTAGTTTCACCCCGGATAATTTTATCTTTCCAGACAGACAAAAGACATCTGTGGGATCATGAAAATAGCTTAAAAAATCCAACCCCTTGCTGGATAACAATTTAAATGTATCCGTTAAGGTTCGCATTGGTAACCCTATGTAACACTGATTAAGAGTTAAACTGTTGACGTTGAAACGAGTCTATAACTAACCATTTTAGTTTCTTCTAATCATCAGACTGAAAAGGGAAAATACATACATACGTGCTGTAACGATTATGGGTTCATTTGAAAGTGAATAACAAAATAAACACCACAATCACAAACCTATTTGTATTTCAATCCATGTTCATGTTTATTTTTATCCCTTGTGCCTCTTCTAGCTCTAAGGCAGCATCAGTCCAGTCCGTTTATTGATGGTGCAGCAGCTGAGTGCGGCCTCTCTCCCTTTCTGTTCTCTCTACTGGTTTTCCAAATAACAACATATACTAGCTAGTGTCTATTTTTAGTTGTGGATATTCCATAATCCCGATGTCAAAACAGCCAGCATGGCCACAAACACAGTCAAAACAGCCAGCATTGGCACTGGCTGACCACCAAAAGCTACTCACTAATCCAGAGTTGGTATTAACATCAACGACGCAGCCGCATCAGAGATTCGCCTCGCTATACAAGGTAAACAGTTGTGTGTTAGTATGGTTCTACATTTTACTTCCGTAAGTATGTGACAATACACGGAACGCACACACACACACATTACTGCTGCTGATCAAAGCAGCATTTGTTCAATTAGCAGGTTGAGTGCGATTAAACATGTTAATAACAGATAAACAGCAAGTAGAGGATGAAAGGAAGAGGTAAGAAAGTAAGTTCATCCCTTTTTTTCTTACTCTTATCTCCTCCTTGTTCTCCTCACACTCTTCTCCACCCCTCTTATCCACACTCTGCCCTCTCTTGACCGCTCTCCTGTCCACTCTTTTCTCAATTTCCTCTCTTTCTCCTCTCAGTCTCCTGTTCAGAGCCTTCTCCTCAGATGCTCCACGAGTCTCCATGGCCACAGTTGTCACGGTAGCAAGCTGTGCTGTATGTAAAATTAAGTGAAGGAGCAACACAATGAATATAAACACGCAGCTAGTTTAAATACATGCACAGTACATGCATGGCAATATAGGCTGGAGGATGCACACATTAGCATCCAAACTCATAATTTCACTAAATAGTACACAAAGATATTGAATGTATCTTATCCACACATCATGAGTGAACTGAGTAAAAAAACATGCAATTACACATATTTAAAGCCCAATTTAACAATACACATATTTTAACAAAGCAGAGCCAGCGCAAATACGGTAATACAAATTTTGGCTAGGATACCTGCACCATGGGATAAGCAAGTTGATGAAAACATAAGTGTTTTTTCCTGTAAAACGAAAGTAACTTATGTTGATGATGGAAGCTGAAGGTTTGCCCAATCTGAAAACAAATCACTGCCGTTGTGGTTCAATCAACAGAGGCGCTCCATATTAATCAACTTAAAAATGGTCTTCAAGTTAGGAGAGCTCCAGAGATCTCTTAAGTTAGTAGTAAGAAAAGATCCTAAACGACTTCATTACACAAATATATGTGAGCAAAAACCATGTGATACATGTTTTAGAGTGATTGTAAAAATGGCCACTGTACATGATGAATGTTTGCTGAATCATTATGTAGCCGATTATTTATTTGTCTTTATTATTAAAAGCCTCTGAGTCTTTTACTGATCAATAGCTCTCAATGTGAAGTGGCAGCAGGTGGTGCTTGGTTTGTGTTAACAATACGGTTCTTAACCTTGATAGCACAGCAAGGGAGCACCAATCACAGAGTAGTGAGTAGAAGGATCCAGATCTTATACAAGGGCCACAATGCTACAAAAAGCTGAACATAGAGAGACATTAGCTATATTTATCTAGATATAGAAATCGACTGATGGAAGAAGGTGGTCATACTGTCCTAAGGTCACGGGTTGGCCTAACAATATAATGGTTCTGCAATATTTTAGAGCTAGGTTGAGGTTGCAGTGAAAATATGGAGAATAAGGTCATGGTGATTGAAAAAAGTCCTATAGCACAGCAGTTTACAAATTAGAATTTAAAAAGTAATTAAAAGTTAGAGTAATTTTGAAACATGCGCTAAAGAAACTGTAGTCTCAATGTAGGCACTGTGACAATCTTATCCAGGCTAGCCTTGCTTTGATGGATGAGTAAAATAGTTTCAAAGTTGTGTAACAGTCAGAGTGTTCAGTGAAACCGGGCAATAAAAGATTTTGGCCAAGCAAACATACTGTGTGTTTAAATGCTAGCTCTTGACTTGCACAACCAGGCATCGTGCTGTACACGAGAAAGCTACTGTACGCTTCAAAGAGATTTAAGTTCTCATTTATCCCACAAGCCATAAACCTGCTTAGCTTTAACAGATAATCTCCTGGTCATATTTCCTGGTCAATTTATATGTCATCATTTGAAACACAGAGCACCTACAAAACTGTGACAAAATGTTTGCTGGTGCAAAATAAATCACGTTAATTTTGCACAATAAAATTAACGAATCCACATTTTAGAGTTTTTGAATGATAAAAGAAATTATACAGTTTTTGAAAACATATGTATTAATTCTTTTATGTGTGATGTTTTATGTGTTCTTCTTATTTTATTCAATTGTTGCGATTTCACAGCTGCAGTAAATGTCCTTGTACCTAAATATACTGTTTATTCTAAGACAGATGCAGTGAGAATCAATTGGTTTTTCCTTGTTCACATCAAACACAACACCTGACCACCATCAAAGGTGGGTAACGTGGAATGTGGTATACTAGAAACCTGCGCTTCACAATGCGTAGAAACTTAATATTATTTGCTTTTGCTTCTCGTCTTATCATTGAAATGAGTTTAATGAGCTTCTACTCAGCAGACAGTGATTTGGGTCAAGTCCAGCAGAACACTGTGTTTTAAGTCCCTTGGTCTGGTGTACAAGGCTTAACACTGTATTCATTAAGTGTGCTCTGCTCTGTGGCTAATGTCTGGACGAAGTGTGTGTGTGTGTGTGTGTGTGTGTGTGTGACTGCGTGAGACAGCGAGTAAGAGAGAGTGTGCTTAAGTGTTTGTGACCCACATTGCCTGCAGTGGCTGTGGTCCCTGGGCCTTTGGGTGCTAAGCAGTCGGCCCAAAAGGCCTCCTGACATCTGGGCATCTGTCACCCCACAGCCTAAAAACCTGTAAAGCCCCTAGGCTCCATTTAAAATACACAAACAAATGCCTAACACTTAGACTTGCCCACACAAGTCTTGCTCTGTGTGTTTATGTGTGTGTGTGTGTGTGTGTGTGTGTGTGTGTGTGTGTGTGTGTGTGTGTGTGTGTGTGTGTGTGTGTGTGTGTGTGTGTGTGTGTGTCATACTGTTTATTAAAAGTAATATTAGACTAAATGTAATCATTTAACCAAAAAAGGATAGACAACGTAGTATCTTGCCTTCCAGCAGGTGTTACAGGAAAAGAAAAGCATTTTCTGATGTTGTGGTCTCACCCGCTGAAACAAATAGTCTTCTTCAACGAGAGATTGTGTTCTTTTGAATTTAACAGACAGTATATTTGTGAGCGTGTTTGCTGTAGTTATACAGAGAGTCTATATTTAACACATGATAATGATGAAGAGGAGTGACAGCTCAGAGAAGGAAGGAAATGACTCACAATAATGGGACTGCACTCTAATAAAGCTGTATGATCACAGATGTCCTTAGGCTCCTTTAACAGTGTGTGTGTGTGTGTGTGTGTGTGTGTGTGTGTGTGTGTGTGTGTGAGTGTGAGTGTGAGAGAGAGAGAGAGAGAGAGAGAGAGAGAGAGATACAGTGTTTCTACACTAACTTAAAGCTACTTACAAAATTACAAAACAAAATGTGCAAAGTTACACTTGTGGTCAAAGATCACATTCAAATTTTTCTTTTAGATCAGAATTTCTTAATTTTTAAAAATGTTACTGAATATTGTGTTAACAACACACAAGATTCCTACATTGTGTGGTGGACCAGTAAACAACACTGTCTATCAGCATGGCAATCCACCCAGGATTAACACGTACACACACACGTCCTAAAGCGTGAAACTACTGCTGACATTTCATAAGACACACACACACACACAAAGACCTGACACGAGGAAAGTGAGTGAGCTTTAACAGAGTGTAAACCAACAGGGTAAATTCATCTTTAAGAACATTCTTTATGGTCTTCACACTATCCCACCCACTCTCCATCCCTTTATCTCTCCATCCATACATTCATCCTACCATCCATCCCTTAATGCTGCAGGTTTCTGCCAATCTGGCAAATCAAGAGGTGAGCTTTGGGATGTTGATCAAATGCTCAAAAATCTCCTACAGATTTACTGAATATAATCAAATAACAGTAACAAAGTAATAACGACAAACTGTGTTCTGTGTTTATACATATAGAGTCCCATCTTTATTATCTACTCATATCCTGTAGAGTCTGTTTGATTCAACTCCCTCCTAAATTTATTTTATGCTTTTAATTAGCTAATTTTAGGACTTGGGGTTAAAAATAGGTTTAGGGTTGGGTGTTTCTGTCGAAGGCCATTGTGTGGGCAGTGTGATCACTTTTTATCTGTTCACAGTGTAGAAAACACAGCCTGCTGTTCCATTCTCTTGACTTTACGGGTACAAGCAGAGGAACACCAAGTGCCATTCAGTGGAAATCTGAATGTAAAACAGTGTGAGGGCTTGAATAAAACATTTATTACCACTATGTTTCCTCAGTCTGACTTGGGGTACATCTGGTTGGGGTACATCTATTTGTGTATGTATGTATGTATATATGTAATAATATATATATAATAATAATGTATATGTATATTATTATATACGTGATAATATTATTATGTATATTGTATGTGTTATTCAGAATTACCTACATAGTTATACTATCTATAGTTCACACATTATGGCTGCTGGAGTTTCATAACTGGACTTCCTGGCACCAATATTTGCACTTATATAGTCTTAAGTATTATACTGTATATATTCTATATAACTTTTTTATTGTCACCTCTCTCATTTCTCCTCTTTTAGTTTATTTAATTCAATTTCTAAACTTGACTGTGTGATTAAACCCTGACCCTAACAGAATCAAAGCATACAGACAGCGCAGACAGCGGCCCATTGGGTAATTTTCTATACTGACACTGAGCTGGCCCAATCACATCTCTTACTGGCCCCCACCCTCTCCCCCTTTGGCATCTGTTTCTTGCGTTGCGGGCCAAAAAAGAAAAGAAATCTTCAGACGGAGGCCTAATAACCAATATGTTTGCTACCGGGGCTACAGCAGCTTTAACATCAGCTACACAACCCGAAAAAGTGCAGGCACAGGCACTTGAAGGTGTAAAGAAGAGCCGTGGCCACAGCCAGGCAGAGGAGGAGGCGTGTGTTAGTGGAGCAAAGGGCCAGAGTCGCTGTGACGGCCGAGGGACAGAGAGAGCTGGAGGAGAGCGGAGGTGAAGCAGTAAGCATGGAGTAGCTCAACCTGTAGGGACCTGTTTGAAATAGCTGATGTGTCCACATCACTTTTCGAAAGCATTTGTTAAAAATGTTCTAAAAAAAAGAACTTGTACGAGGAAATGTTAATTAACAATTGAAAATGCAAAAAGGTTTATTTGCACAATAAGAAAATCTAAAAAACTAAAAACAATAATAAGCTACTGTTTACTGCTTCATATTCTATTATATTTTTATATTCTGGATTGTCACCTGCCATCTGAATTTTGTGTTTTCCTCTATATAAATATTCATTTAGACATTTCCACCATAAACTGGTGCAGAAAATGTCTCCAGAATGCAGGAAATTGAATGTTTAATGCTCATCTTGTGCAATGTCACGTCTCATGGTGTTTCGTCACACCCCTAATCTGAGCCCTTAAATGTCTCCACCACCTTGCAATACAAAGTGATGCCCTTGTGTGTGCCATGCCGTAGTGACATTGATGATGATTACATCAATTAAGGTCAATGATTATTATATAATCATAGCGCCATCATAAAAGTGAGACTGTCACCTACTGATGGTGATCACTCACTGTCATACAGCTCTGCTTAAGCTATTAGACATTGTTTTTGTAGCTAGCATAGTTTCCTAATGCAGTCTTAAAGTCGGTTAACTGTCCTAATGGCTGAGGTGAGGTTATTTTGTCAGCATTGCGTTGGCTAATCCCACGCTGCTGTTTGTAGGCTACTTGTACTTGAGCATGACTTGTGTGCTCCATGATCACCAGAGACTCAGTAAATGAGTGTGAATGAGTACACTGATCCACTCAGCTGGTTTGGGGGAATATGACAGTAGGTGCAAATGTTATTTGAAACCATGGTGTATTGGTGAGGGTTGTCCGACCGATTTTGGTGAGCTGCCTGGGCCAAAAATGTCAGGGCCGATTTTTTGTCCCAGTTCAGCCCTGTTGTCCGCACCAGCTGACCCAGACCAGAATGGACTTGGTCCAGCATGGTCTAATCAGTTGTCAGTCATTACCATAATTGGCCAAATGATCTGAATGTCTATCCACTCCTAAACAACTGACACTTGGCCGAATGGAATCCTAGACTTTGAATAATACAATAAAACACTGACCACTAAATTAAACATGGGGATTTATTTTTATATCTTTATAACAGGAGTAGGGAGCAATGTAATCATTTTATGAGTTTTGTGATTCACAGGTGTGATACTACTGCCTTGACCGTTTCCTAGAACAGTCTTTTAATGAAATCCATCTCAGTATCCAAACATGTACCAGACACTCACACCAACACACACACCATCCCTGCTTTTCTGTGCCTGGCTGTTTAAGAGAGGGCTTCACACTCTCATAAAGATAGCTACATCCTTCCTTTACATCCTTCCTTACATACACATAAAGTATATACATTCAAGACTGAAGACACAAGGTATTACAAAAAGAGATAGAAGTGCAGAATGTATGTGAGGATGTGTATTTAGTGTGTTTGACTGTGTATGTTTGAATCAAAATGCTGCCCTAAAGGCTGACAACCTGCTAGGTCAACGAGTTACACGCTGCCCCAATCTGATCACCAATCCAATCAATTGATTTCTCTCTCTCTCTCTCTCTCTCTCTCTCTCTCTCTCTCTCGCTCTAGTTTTAAATGCTTTAAAATGACAGCTGATGCACAATATGACTGAAATCATAATAAAATGCTTTTCAACATACAGAATATTGCATTAAAGAAAACATAAGCAGAAGCACATAAAATAATTAAACCGTTGTTCAATACAATGTGTTCCACTGTCAACACAATCTTGTAAAATGAGTTATGATGATATAATCTTGATACAATTTCACCGAAAGTTCATAATATTAAATTATTGCCAGGCCCTCGCTACAAAACACAGCCTCTGAATTTTGAGGCATGGTCTGTCTGTATCTCCCCCTCTCTCTGTCTTTCTTTACAACGCACATACAAACAAACACATGCAAAGAAAAAGATACGCCCACACACAAACACACACTCTCACGTGCTTGATGGAGCAGTGTGCTGCTTAGTGTAACTCTCATTTCCTTCCTTTTCCTCTGTAAACCTTTAATCCCTGACTGAGAGAAAAATTATGCAATCTGATTTTCTGTTCTCAGAATCACACACACATGTGCATGCACAGAGCCGAACACACGTGCAAAAAAAACAAAACACACATCATAAATGATTGCAACACATGCAGATGCAAGTTATAGATATATACACAAACAAGCATACTGTGAAGTGTGAATAGATGCACATAAACACACGCAGCACGGTTTGGGCAGATGCACCTTCCTCGATGAAATGTTTTTATGCACTATCGTCACAAATATACAGTCTGTGCTTTGACGTCACTGACCGAGGGACACACACACACACACACACACACACACACACACACACACACACACACACACACACACAACTGAATGAACTCACTCCTGTACAATATCTGTGAAGGTTCTCAGTCGTCCAGGTCATAGTTATGCAAAGAAGGTTAAAGTCAAGTCTTGTACGTCTGTTTGGAATCAACCTGCCCACCTTACAGCATTCAGGTCTTGTGATTGTTGTCACACAACCAACTCAAACACAGTGGAGAGAAATGTACAGACAAAAGAATCGCTTTATACCCTGGGGGATCCCTGGGCCCTGTTTCAGATAGCGGGTTCAGTTAAAACTCGGTTAGTTAACCCTGAGTTGAGCGTTTTCAGTTCCTGGGTCAGTTACCGTAGTAACAGACTCTGAGAACATAACCTGCTCGCTGGCAGGTTTTCCTCAACAAACCCTGAGTTTATTTGTCTAGGCTACTCCCTCATACAGAGCCAGACACGCTGTTTCATTTCCTCATTGATTCAGTCTTTTTCAAATAGTGATGTGTCGGTTGCAAGCTCTGTGAGCTCTTTTAAGTGTCCGATGGGAGCTGGCTTCAGTCTAAGAGATGACTTTTGCAACAAGTAAGAATGTTACTTAGGCAGTGACCAGCACAAGAGCTAGGCTACTAAATGAAGAGCTGTTTGGGAGCCGAAATAGCCTACTCTCGGAAAAGACCGGCTCCCTTTGTAGAACCATAATTCCGATCACTAGTATGCAAGCACATTAGTAAAAGGAGGTTTACTGCATTTCACAATAAAAATCCTGCTTGGATATTCTTTTGGTACTCACTATCACGTTTCTTTGATCAGTGGTTTCTGCACTCTGCACTCACATTCAAATATTACACAGCATAAAGTGTTCAGTGTTTGCCTCAGAGTTATGCCGCACTCAGACCAACCGCGAATTTTCGTCTTACGACGCTTTCCTCGTGTGAGTTCAGTGTTAGCTTCAGAGTTCAGGGTTAGCCTCAGAGTTTTAGCCTAAGAATTCAGTGTTAGCCTCAGAGTTCAGGGTTAGCCCTGCTCCTTTTATACATTTGTTTTGTCCAAACCACTTTCAAGATGCTCACACTATAAACATAAGCTAATATTTGAAAAATATATTTTTATAATTTAGAAAATAGCTATTGCACTAATGAAATACAGTAGGCTCATTAGGTGCTGTGTTTAAGAACAGTTTTAAGGTACTGGCACTTTTCTTGGGCAAATACTCTTCTTCAAATTGCACTACATTAGAGCATTTCAGTTGTCAAAAGCACATGTCGAAACATTTTTCCTGGAAAATTAATCAAATCAAGGATAAATGATACACAGGAGTTTTGTCCGAAACAAAAGGCCCTCTGCCTTACAGTCATTCATGTTTGATATGTTGTAAGTGACCTCGAAACATCTGTAAATTTATTGAGACAAAACTGCAGCTCAAATTTGGCTAAACCTGGAAGAATAGCCATTGAGATTTACTTTATGCAGGTGGG